>NW_026047363.1:170000-175000 GCF_023864345.2 Schistocerca serialis cubense
CGCCGGCGCCGTCCGCTATCACTGTCGTGCTGCCCTCGTAGCACCGCTCGACATACTCGACAAAGCAATCCGGCAGGCCATGCGCCTTCAGCACGGGGCGAAGGGCAGCATGATCTACCGAATCGAATGCCTTAGATACGTCGATCGATGCCACAAAGACAGAGCGGCAGGAGCGAACTGCGTCGGTGAGAGCAGTGTCCAAGATGAAGGTATTTTCCAACATCCCATCCCGAGGGATGAATGCCCGCTGACGTTCGTCCACAGCACAAGCGCGCATCAGGCGTGACGCGAGAACCTTGTGAAAGGTCCGCGCCAACACCGAGCAGACCGTAATGGGGCGAAAGTCAGCGGGGGATGTTGGTGCAGCCGTTTTCGGGAGAAGGGACGTCCGCGCGCGAAGCAGGCGTTCCGGAAGGGCGCGGGCCAGAAGGAAGAGATTCATCACTTTCACCAGGACTTCGTGCGGCAGACGCCGCAACTCCGCTGGGGTAAGGCCGTCCGGCCCGGCTGCTGATCCCCTGGGCGGCAACGCGGCGGCGACCTCCTCATGTGTGACCGGCCCCCATATGCACTCGAGAGCGACAGGCTCTGAGTGCGGGAGGAGGCGGTCACGAATGAAGCCCGCGGTGGAGATGGGCTTCTTGGTGAAGAGGTCCGCCCAGAAGTCCAGCAGACCAGGGATGGCAGGTGGCGGCTGGAGCAGGGTGCCATCCAAGAGGCCGCGCACGCAACGCGCACGCGACCGTCGGAAGGCATCCTGCGTTCTCGCGTACTCCCAGCGGCGCCGCTTGCGCTTCTGCGTCGGCGGCGCGGCAGGCGGCCGCTTCGATGGTTGGCGCGGCCGCTGTGTCCTGGTGATCGATCTCTCCCCTCTGGACCCGACCGACGCAAGGGCATCCGGGAGCATGCCCAGGATGACATCGGGCGGCGTGCCCCGCCCCAGACCGATGACACGATCCAGGGCAGAGAAACGCTGGGCGGAAGCGGGTAGCCCCGCCAGATGCTCCCAGATGGCGGCGTCAGTCGGCCCCTCCGGCGGCGGCCCGGTGGTGTCGGCCGCGAAGTCCTCGGCTGCGTCGACGGGCGGCGCAGCGGCCTCGCCCGCGTCAGGCAGCGGGCTCGCCGCTCCCCGGCGGGACGCCGGCTCTTCCCCCCGACCGATCTCAAGCGCCTCCATGAATTGGCGGACAAGCTGCTTGTGGGCAGCTTGCCGCCGTCGGCACTTGATTGCCTCAAGCGTTCGGTCGGGGAACATCCTGATGAGCTCTTGATTTACAAAGAAGAACCGGGCGTCCCTCTCGAGGAACAGTTCGGCCTCTGCCTTGGCGAGCGACAGGACTTCTTCCTCCGTCCACCTCGCGCGATGCCTCTCCGTGACGATCTCCGCGTTGGCGGCCGCAAGATGTTGGCGGCGGCGATGGACCCCGAGACCGTTCTTGGTTGTAAAGCTGCGGTGGCACTCACTACAGGTATACATAGCTGCAAAAGTTACAAGATTTTCGGCACGACCGGTTGGCCGGCTAGGTGCTGGGGGAGTTGGGGTGGCACCTTCAGCGGAAGGGCCACCACTTATTCTCTGCTTACTGCCCCCAACTAAAAAAGGGATAGTGCGAGGGGGGGCTGGTAACCCCCCCAAGCCCCTGGTGCGGTCTTCCACTCTGCGAAATCAGCGGGCCCACGAGAAGGGGAGAAGACCGCAGGAGAGGAGAGGCTAAGAGGGCTAGGCCCATGTATTGCGCATCACTCTCCCTGTAACTATAACCCAAGGAAGGCACCTCGCAGCAGCAGCACGACTACATCAAGACCGCACTTCGAGAAGCCAAGTCCGGATGCAGCCACACCGCCGCCACTTGGCCACCTTAAGAGAGTCATAGTTACTCCCGCGGGAGTAACTATGACTCTCTTAAGGTGGCCAAGTGGCGGCGGTGTGGCTGCATCCGGACTTGGCTTCTCGAAGTGCGGTCTTGATGTAGTCGTGCTGCTGCTGCGAGGTGCCTTCCTTGGGTTATAGTTACAGGGAGAGTGATGCGCAATACATGGGCCTAGCCCTCTTAGCCTCTCCTCTCCTGCGGTCTTCTCCCCTTCTCGTGGGCCCGCTGATTTCGCAGAGTGGAAGACCGCACCAGGGGCTTGGGGGGGTTACCAGCCCCCCCTCGCACTATCCCTTTTTTAGTTGGGGGCAGTAAGCAGAGAATAAGTGGTGGCCCTTCCGCTGAAGGTGCCACCCCAACTCCCCCAGCACCTAGCCGGCCAACCGGTCGTGCCGAAAATCTTGTAACTTTTGCAGCTATGTATACCTGTAGTGAGTGCCACCGCAGCTTTACAACCAAGAACGGTCTCGGGGTCCATCGCCGCCGCCAACATCTTGCGGCCGCCAACGCGGAGATCGTCACGGAGAGGCATCGCGCGAGGTGGACGGAGGAAGAAGTCCTGTCGCTCGCCAAGGCAGAGGCCGAACTGTTCCTCGAGAGGGACGCCCGGTTCTTCTTTGTAAATCAAGAGCTCATCAGGATGTTCCCCGACCGAACGCTTGAGGCAATCAAGTGCCGACGGCGGCAAGCTGCCCACAAGCAGCTTGTCCGCCAATTCATGGAGGCGCTTGAGATCGGTCGGGGGGAAGAGCCGGCGTCCCGCCGGGGAGCGGCGAGCCCGCTGCCTGACGCGGGCGAGGCCGCTGCGCCGCCCGTCGACGCAGCCGAGGACTTCGCGGCCGACACCACCGGGCCGCCGCCGGAGGGGCCGACTGACGCCGCCATCTGGGAGCATCTGGCGGGGCTACCCGCTTCCGCCCAGCGTTTCTCTGCCCTGGATCGTGTCATCGGTCTGGGGCGGGGCACGCCGCCCGATGTCATCCTGGGCATGCTCCCGGATGCCCTTGCGTCGGTCGGGTCCAGAGGGGAGAGATCGATCACCAGGACACAGCGGCCGCGCCAACCATCGAAGCGGCCGCCTGCCGCGCCGCCGACGCAGAAGCGCAAGCGGCGCCGCTGGGAGTACGCGAGAACGCAGGATGCCTTCCGACGGTCGCGTGCGCGTTGCGTGCGCGGCCTCTTGGATGGCACCCTGCTCCAGCCGCCACCTGCCATCCCTGGTCTGCTGGACTTCTGGGCGGACCTCTTCACCAAGAAGCCCATCTCCACCGCGGGCTTCATTCGTGACCGCCTCCTCCCGCACTCAGAGCCTGTCGCTCTCGAGTGCATATGGGGGCCGGTCACACATGAGGAGGTCGCCGCCGCGTTGCCGCCCAGGGGATCAGCAGCCGGGCCGGACGGCCTTACCCCAGCGGAGTTGCGGCGTCTGCCGCACGAAGTCCTGGTGAAAGTGATGAATCTCTTCCTTCTGGCCCGCGCCCTTCCGGAACGCCTGCTTCGCGCGCGGACGTCCCTTCTCCCGAAAACGGCTGCACCAACATCCCCCGCTGACTTTCGCCCCATTACGGTCTGCTCGGTGTTGGCGCGGACCTTTCACAAGGTTCTCGCGTCACGCCTGATGCGCGCTTGTGCTGTGGACGAACGTCAGCGGGCATTCATCCCTCGGGATGGGATGTTGGAAAATACCTTCATCTTGGACACTGCTCTCACCGACGCAGTTCGCTCCTGCCGCTCTGTCTTTGTGGCATCGATCGACGTATCTAAGGCATTCGATTCGGTAGATCATGCTGCCCTTCGCCCCGTGCTGAAGGCGCATGGCCTGCCGGATTGCTTTGTCGAGTATGTCGAGCGGTGCTACGAGGGCAGCACGACAGTGATAGCGGACGGCGCCGGCGTGGGCGTGTCTGTGCAGCCAGCACGGGGCGTTCGCCAGGGCGATCCCCTCTCCCCCCTCCTGTTCAACTTTGCGGTGGACTACGTTTTAGGCCAACTGCCCTCCCACATCGGAGCTCGGATCCTCGGTCGCAGAGTCAACGCTGCGGCCTTTGCAGATGACGTCTTGCTGTTTGCAGCGACCCCGAGGGGCTTGCAGTCCCTCATCGACGCAGCTACCGCAGCCCTCGCCCACCTGGGGCTGCAGATCAACGCCCGGAAGTGTTTCACCCTCGCCTTAGTCGCGTCAGGGCGCGAGAAGAAGGTGAAGGTGGACAGCAATGTCACCTTCACAGCAGGCAATACCACCATGCCTGCCCTGCGTGTGGGTGAAACCTTCCGGTACCTGGGGCTGCAATTTTCCACGGCGGGTCGCTGTGTCTTCAATCCACGTAGCCACCTGGTGGAGCAGCTTGACGTCATCTCCCGAGCTCCGCTGAAGCCGCAACAGCGCCTCCACGCTCTCACCAACGTACTTCTCCCTGGCCTGTACCACGGGCTGGCCCTCAGCCGCACCCGGGTGGGTGCATTGAAGTCGGCCGACGTTACCATCCGGGCCGCCGTCAGGAGATGGTTCCGCCTTCCGGCGGACACCCCCCTGGGATACTTCCACGCTCCTGTTGCCCAGGGGGGCCTCGGCATTCCATCTTGCCGATGGATGGGTCCGACCCTCCGTCGGTCCCGTCTCCTGGCGCTGAAGAAGATAGGGCCAGCCTGCGACGGTGTAGGCATGGATGAGGTACAGCGTGAGATCGAGGTGCTGGAGCGCCACCTAATGTGGGAGGGCCACCTCCTCAAATCGTCAACGCAGGTTGGGGAAATGTGGGCGGCGCGCCTACACATCGCCATTGACGGTGCGGCACTGTCATCTTCTGCCGCCGTCAGTGGCCAACATCAGTGGGTCGCCGACACCAGTCGCCTGCTATCTGGGCGTGAATACATCGACGCCCTCCGCGCCCGCATCAACGCCTTCCCTACGAAGGCACGGCGCAGTCGCGGGCGGGAGGCGGACACCAGATGCCGCGCGGGGTGCCAGGCCGTGGAGACCGCCAACCACGTACTTCAGGCTTGCTTTAGGACGCACGGGTCCCGGGTCAAGCGCCATGACGCTGTAGTGCGTTATGTCGCCCGTGGACTCGCGCAGAGGGGCTTCAATGTCTCTGTGGAGCCCCACCTCCGAACACCTGAGGGCATCCG
>NW_026047363.1:180000-187500 GCF_023864345.2 Schistocerca serialis cubense
AAATATTCCTTCGCAATCTGATGATTTAAAGGAGTTGGTGGAGCAGGTGTTTGCCAGGCGGGGCCGTAAATTCGATCTCGAAAAAATATACCGGGACATGGTTAAAATGTACGGTAGAAACGTTGTAGATCTCTCGAAATCTTGGCCCGCCAGTCGCCTGCATGTTTTTTACCCCCCTGGTTGATGGGGAGTTTTAAGGTACTACAGATAAACGCAATGCGTAGCCATTTGGTTACGCAAGAGTTAAGAAGGATTGCGGAAGATGACATGCTGGACATTTTAGTAATTCAAGAACCCGCCTCCTGTGCTGGTCGGATTCCTGGATTTCCTGCAACTGCGCAAGTGGTATTCTCCGGTGAGAATCCTATGAGCGCTGTTGTAGTTCTGAATAAGCTGATTAGAACAACTGTGTTAACACAATTTTGTAATGATCACGTAATCGTTGTTGAACTTAACTTGATGTCACATTTAGTATTCCTTGTAAATGTATATTGTCAATTCAGACAACATATCATGGGATTTCTTAGTCAGTTGGATTGGATCTTAAGAATGTTACAAGGAAAGCCGGTCATTGTATGTATGGACGCAAACGCAAAGTCCCCTTTGTGGTTTAGTGTGGAACAGGATGAGCGAGGTGTTGAGTTGGAGAATCTCATAATGCAGATGCAATTAGATGTTATAAACCAACCTGGCTATCCGCCTACCTTTTCAGGAAGGGCGGGTGCTGTTTCCAACATAGATGTTACGCTTGCATCTCTAAGTGCAGCACCACACATCAGAAACTGGAGAGTTGTAAGTAATCTTACTGTAAGTGACCACAATTGTATTTTCTTTGATTACCATATGGAAGTTGAAGAAGATCTCGGGGACTGGGTAGAACGTTATAATTATCGAAAGACGGATTGGAACCGGCTGGCACAGGAGTTTCGTCCTCCAGGGCTTGGATCAGAGGAAGAGATACATAACGTGGATGAAGCGGTAGACGAACTAGTGGCATCTATTGAGGCGGCTATTGCTACGTCCGTTCCTCGGGTAGCAAGGTTTGTTCGCAAACAGGCTACTCCATGGCCCCCAGAGCTGAGTGAGCTCAGGCGGTCTGTCAGGCGGGCAAGAAGTAATTACCAAAGGGGCTTCACACAAGAAGAACGACAGTACCACCTAAGGATTTACCGTCGCCTCAAGGCTCGATACCAGGAGTCCGTACAACGTCTAAGACGGCAGTCATGGCAGAACTTTGTGAATGAGCAGCTGGGATTGGACCCCTGGGGGGTCCCGTACAAGCTTGTACGAGAGAAGATCAGATCTCCCACGATGCTGTCTACTCTGCAGCTGGAAAATGGGCGGTGCACCAAGACTTGGGAAGAGACAGCTAATGTTTTGATGGAAGTTCTGTTGCCGGACGACGTCGTTGAGGAGGATACTGAGGAGCAGCGGGCAATACGAGCTGCGTTATTGGTACCATATGAAAATGGAGCACACGTGTACCCTTTCTCTCTTGAGGAGGTGGTAGCAGCGCTCCACTCTTTTACCAGGAAGAAGGCGCCCGGTCCTGACGGGGTGCCAGTGGAAATACTACAATATCTCGCCCCTCAGCTTGCTCCAGATCTGGTCAAAATTTATAACTCATGTCTACAATTGGGAACATATCCGAGCAGATGGAAAACAGCGGATGTGGTGATAATAAAGAAGGGCTCTGACAAGGATCCGCAGTTGCCCAAGTCTTATCGACCGATCTGCCTTTTGGATGTGCTGGGGAAAGCTTTCGAAAAGTTGCTCACTGACAGACTCTTGAGCCACAGGGCTTTGCATGGCATGAGTGATCGGCAGTTCGGATTCCGCAGGGGTCGCTCCACACAGGACGCGATCAATGAGGTGTCTCGGGCTGTCCACTCGGCCAGTGCGAAGTATGTTCTGGGTATTATGGTGGATATTTCAGGGGCCTTCGACAACCTATGGTGGCCGGCGCTCTTCTCGCGCTTGCGCGAGATTGAGTGCCCAGGGCCGCTGTATCGATGTCTGGAGGCCTACTGCAATAATAGACTGGCAAGGATCACGGCTCCCGGGGCTGTGGTGTCCAAGCAAATAACCCGGGGTTGTCCCCAGGGATCTGTAGTTGGCCCAGTTTTTTGGGATATTACAATGGAACCCTTGCTGAACATCTTGCAAGGGGATTCCTCAGTCTTGGGTGTCGTGGCCTACGCGGACGACCTTGTTATGCTTGTGGAGGGGAACAGCCGATTGGTAATTGAAGAACGTGCTAGAGTAGCTGTTGGGCTGTTACAGGGTTGGTGTAATCAAACAAAATTGAAAGTGGCACCTAGAAAATCACTATACATGTTGCTGAAGGGTAAGCTTAACAGAGACCCAACAGTACGTATCAATGATGTTATAGTTTCCAGACAAGTATCCGCAAGATACTTGGGTGTTTATCTGGATGAAAATTGGAATTTTGGTGAGCATATAAAGCAGACAGCTGCAAAGGCTTTGGCCTTGATTAACAAACTAATAACTATAGGGCAGCGGCGTTTTCACTTGCCGCAGAAAGCACTGCGTATGTACCATAATTGTTTATTGGCACCTATAGTTGGGTACGGTGCAAGTGTGTGGGCCCACAGGCTAGCCTTGGTGAAACCAGCAATGACGGTCAGACGAGTGCAGAGAAATGTGCTGGTAAGATGTGTAGGCGCTTTTGGCACTAGTCCTACTGATGCTCTGTTGGTGGTAATGGGGTTGTGTCCATTGGACTTGATCATTCGTCAACATGCGGCGATATATTGGTTACATAGACATGATATTGAGCGGGTTAGAGATATAATGGGGGCACCCCTTACGTCCATCACAGCAATTAAGAATCAGCTGTTAAATTTATGGCAGGAGGAGTGGGATCGCTCTTCCACAGGCAGGCGCGTGTACGCATTTTTGCCAAGCGTCAGAGAACGGCTAAAGAATAAAGTACTGACGCCATCACCTGGCGTAATCCAGTTTTTGACTGGTCATGGACCGTACCCTGAATATTTACATAGAATTGGCAGAAGACCTACGCCAAGGTGTGACTGTGGGTTCCCACAAGGAACGCCTGAACATGTAGTGTTTCAATGTCCTATATACGATCAAGCTGCCTCAGAGGAGAGGCGGCTATTACCAACACTGGATATGAATGATATTCTGAACAATGCAGACAGGTACAGAATTTTCTCGAAATTGACTAACGTTGTGTCTCTCGAGGCACAGCGAAATTACTTAACATGACATTGTCACGCAGGATACACAAATTGTGGGCATTACATAATGGACATTTCAGGTGGTCCGCCCCAGGGATGGCGACTTAAGTCGGACCGCCTGGGGCCTGGCCGCTGAGTGGAATATGAAGAACTTGCGGGAGGAAGATTTTGGAAATGTACACAATCGAGTGTGAGTCATCTGCAGTTAGTCTAGTGTTGGTGCTGGCTGCCTCTCGCTATCAAGATTGTATGCTGTGTGACTACTATTGGATATGGAAGCGCAAAGAGAAATGGAGTATGTTTGACTTTTGTAAATAATAACTTTTTCATAATGCAGTAGTGTAGTTCAAAAGGGGTGGTGGAGGGACTAATGTATCATGGACAGTGGTTTTTCGTATGGATAGTAGCGGCCCGCCTCCTCGTGGCTAGGGACGGGCAACTCTCCGGGATTAGCCTGGAGAGGCTAAGAGGCCGATTTCTTTTGTTTTTGGAGCAGAATGCTCACGTTTTTGTTATTATTATTGTTTGACATAAAAAATGTAACCACTATTGTAAACAAGTAGCTATGTTTAGACAGTAGTACACCCACGCATAAATATTAGGAAGTGGGTTTTTGTATGTATAATAAATTGAAAAAAAAAAAAAAAAAAAAAAAAAAAAAAAAAAAAAAAAAAAAAAAAAAATTGTCCATATACATGAGCTGCGAGCTGTACCACGTACGAGCTACAGACGCGATCGCGTTGCTCTCTGTACGAATGCAGATGCTCAGCGGCAGCTAGGAGGCGCTCCATCCATGTCGGTACCGGTGAGCGTTGCACTCGCAGTCGCAAAAACGTACGGCAAGTATATTACTCGGAAGAGTCAATGACAGTCCAAGCCCCCCTGCGTGGGAAGAGTCTTCCTAGGCCATGACCCACCGGAAGGGCGCAGCGTCCCCCACCCCAGACATGTGACGTCAGACTATCGGTATTGACGACTAGACTGATTCCTTATAATCATTTGCCATACACCGGTGGAAGCTGCCGAGACGAGTAACTACATAGCGGGCTCGCCGTGTCACTAATGTACAGAGATACAATAGTTTCGACTGGAACCGGATTAAACGTATACACGGCGCTGATTAGTAATAGATAGAGCCATCAGAATACAGATAATGTATAGACCTGTCCGTATACATGCTGAAAGACTCTGCTCACAATCACACGTCAGCCAGACACTCGTATCACGCACTACTCTCTGCCTGTAACAGGCACACAGACAATATGTAAGCACCAGCATGGAACAACACCCAGTGCATCCTCTCTGCCACATTAGACAATCCACACTATCATAACCAGACCGGGAGGTCCACTCGGAAAACAGAATATCCCACCCTTCCGACAACCACCATTGCTCAGCTAAGCCACCAACACCCACACATGTCCTACACAGGGGTGCACCCAACATCACAATACGGCCTCCTGTCACAGCACACAAACAATGGCAGGAATGAAAGAAACAGGTCTGCCACAAGCATGGCATCAGAGTGCCGCCTGTCATGAGCCAAAGGTGCACCCTGACGTGGCAAATCAGATGATGCCGCAGGCATCCACTTACTATAATCACAATCAACAAACCGGCCGCCCCCCCCCCCCCCCAAACACCTTTCCTTACAACAATGTGTACCTTAACCTAACCCATATTGTGCCTTAACCTAACCCATATTGTGCCTTAACCTAACCCATATTGTGCCTTAACCTAACCCATATTGTGCCTTAACCTAACCCATATTGTGCCTTAACCTAACCCATATTGTGCCTTAACCTAACCCATATTGTGCCTTAACCTAACCTATGTTGCGCCCTAACCTAACCTATGTTGCGCCCTAACCTAACCTATGTTGCGCCCTAACCTAACCTATGTTGCGCCCTAACCTAACCTATGTTGCGCCCTAACCTAACCTATGTTGCGCCCTAACCTAACCTATGTTGCGCCCTAACCTAACCTATGTTGCGCCCTAACCTAACCTATGTTGCGCCCTAACCTAACCTATGTTGCGCCCTAACCTAACCTATGTTGCGCCCTAACCTAACCTATGTTGCGCCCTAACCTAACCTATGTTGCGCCCTAACCTAACCTATGTTGCGCCCTAACCTAACCTATGTTGCGCCCTAACCTAACCTATGTTGCGCCCTAACCTAACCTATGTTGCGCCCTAACCTAACCTATGTTGCGCCCTAACCTAACCTATATTGTACCTTAACCTAACCTATGTTGCGCCCTAACCTAACCTATGTTGCGCCCTAACCTAACCTATGTTGCGCCCTAACCTAACCTATGTTGCGCCCTAACCTAACCTATGTTGCGCCCTAACCTAACCTATGTTGCGCCCTAACCTAACCTATGTTGCGCCCTAACCTAACCTATGTTGCGCCCTAACCTAACCTATGTTGCGCCCTAACCTAACCTATGTTGCGCCCTAACCTAACCTATGTTGCGCCTTAACCCAACACACGTTGGGCCTTAACCCAACACACGTTGGGCCTTAACCCAACACACGTTGGGCCTTAACCCAACACACGTTGGGCCTTAACCCAACACACGTTGGGCCTTAACCCAACACACGTTGGGCCTTAACCCAACACACGTTGGGCCTTAACCCAACACACGTTGGGCCTTAACCCAACACACGTTGGGCCTTAACCCAACACACGTTGGGCCTTAACCCAACACACGTTGGGCCTTAACCCAACACACGTTGGGCCTTAACCCAACACACGTTGGGCCTTAACCCAACACACGTTGGGCCTTAACCCAACACACGTTGGGCCTTAACCTGCTCTGTAATTGTCATACGACGCGTTAAATTAGTGTAGTGTTGCCTAACTGCAACCCCCGCAATATAGTTTGCCACTCGCACTGCCCGGTCCCCAGAGTATTGCTTCATGTTAAACACCTTGCAGCTATACACTGTAATGCGGATGGCAGCAGGACGTACATGCTCAATGCCCTTCGCAGTTGTTCATTGGCATTCGCATGGCGAAGCACAGCCTACGTTGTGGTACGGCTTGTGTCAACTGTCCGCTGATGTTGTACGTCCAAATCACACACTGTACTGCACATTGGTCCTCATGTACTGAATGATACATCGTGGTACATGTGTGACCGTACCACGACTGCGCCAACAACGGCGAACCATACGGTCCAAATATTGTGCACTCAGCTACGTGTCGTCTCCCTATAAGAGCTGGATTGCAGTATGGTATGCCGTGGATGGCGATCAGCATGAGCCGTCTGTTGATGTAGTGGCGCGTGTTGTCAGACGTAGTCGTCTCTTCTCACACACCGTGATAGCATGGTGCACTGCGTTCCACATCTGCGACATGCGACAGAGGCCGGTTGACAGTCGTTCGCGCAATGGACATCGCATACGTACGGGGGCCACCTTCCACGTGTTCGCGAAGCGTGCACATGTTGTTGCGTGTATGTGGGCAGACATAGTGTGTCGTGACACCTGACACAGGCATGCAACAATCGTTGAATTTGCAAATGGCGATGGACGTCTACGTTTGCTGGTGACGTTACGCAAATGAACAACTGGTAAACCGTTGTGGTGCGGTTGTTCTCGCTAGAGGTGAATCAGTGATGGCGACGATCGGTTGAGCTACCAACCGGTTGTTTCAGCGATACCCACCATGACCACGAACGTGAATGGCATGTGGGTGTGAAGCGATACGCGGCGGTGGCTGGGTGGGACCGTCCCCGGCCGGTGAGGGGGGGCCTCCCGGCGTGCTGGCCGCGCGGTGCGTGGGCGCACGCGCTACAGCCGGCTGGTGGGGGCGGCCAGTGGCAGGCGCGCCGGCCGACGGAGGCGGCAGGCGGCGCAGCTGCGCGCCGGCGCACCCTGCACGCGGCGCCGTGCGGCCAAAGTAGGTCCTCGCGGGCCCGGTGCGAAGCGCGGTGGACATCTGCAGTGTGCTGGTCCGATTGAGGACTGTGTGCGCTGAGGATGCGCCGCCGCCCGGCGCTCGGCGCCGCGACGCCGTCTGCTGCTCGGTCGCCTCTGCGGTTCTCGCAGGTGGTTTGTATCGCAGCTGTGCGGACGTGTTGGCGCGTGCGCTGTGCTGGGAGAGTTCGCTTCGGCACCCAAGTGGGGCTTTTGTCCTTCTGTGGCGCTGGCGTTGGAGCTGCCGGCCACCGTAGGTGGCGCGTGTTGTCTCCCGCCGGCAATGCCACGACAGCACGCTCCCGGGCCTCTGTCGGCAGCGGCAAGCTCAGTTGGGAGCACGGGTGGTCGCAC
>NW_026047363.1:197500-200000 GCF_023864345.2 Schistocerca serialis cubense
CGCCCTAACCTAACCTATGTTGCGCCCTAACCTAACCTATGTTGCGCCCTAACCTAACCTATGTTGCGCCCTAACCTAACCTATGTTGCGCCCTAACCTAACCTATGTTGCGCCCTAACCTAACCTATGTTGCGCCCTAACCTAACCTATGTTGCGCCCTAACCTAACCTATGTTGCGCCCTAACCTAACCTATGTTGCGCCCTAACCTAACCTATGTTGCGCCCTAACCTAACCTATGTTGCGCCCTAACCTAACCTATGTTGCGCCCTAACCTAACCTATGTTGCGCCCTAACCTAACCTATGTTGCGCCCTAACCTAACCTATATTGTACCTTAACCTAACCTATGTTGCGCCCTAACCTAACCTATGTTGCGCCCTAACCTAACCTATGTTGCGCCCTAACCTAACCTATGTTGCGCCCTAACCTAACCTATGTTGCGCCCTAACCTAACCTATGTTGCGCCCTAACCTAACCTATGTTGCGCCCTAACCTAACCTATGTTGCGCCCTAACCTAACCTATGTTGCGCCCTAACCTAACCTATGTTGCGCCCTAACCTAACCTATGTTGCGCCTTAACCCAACACACGTTGGGCCTTAACCCAACACACGTTGGGCCTTAACCCAACACACGTTGGGCCTTAACCCAACACACGTTGGGCCTTAACCCAACACACGTTGGGCCTTAACCCAACACACGTTGGGCCTTAACCCAACACACGTTGGGCCTTAACCCAACACACGTTGGGCCTTAACCCAACACACGTTGGGCCTTAACCCAACACACGTTGGGCCTTAACCCAACACACGTTGGGCCTTAACCCAACACACGTTGGGCCTTAACCCAACACACGTTGGGCCTTAACCCAACACACGTTGGGCCTTAACCCAACACACGTTGGGCCTTAACCTGCTCTGTAATTGTCATACGACGCGTTAAATTAGTGTAGTGTTGCCTAACTGCAACCCCCGCAATATAGTTTGCCACTCGCACTGCCCGGTCCCCAGAGTATTGCTTCATGTTAAACACCTTGCAGCTATACACTGTAATGCGGATGGCAGCAGGACGTACATGCTCAATGCCCTTCGCAGTTGTTCATTGGCATTCGCATGGCGAAGCACAGCCTACGTTGTGGTACGGCTTGTGTCAACTGTCCGCTGATGTTGTACGTCCAAATCACACACTGTACTGCACATTGGTCCTCATGTACTGAATGATACATCGTGGTACATGTGTGACCGTACCACGACTGCGCCAACAACGGCGAACCATACGGTCCAAATATTGTGCACTCAGCTACGTGTCGTCTCCCTATAAGAGCTGGATTGCAGTATGGTATGCCGTGGATGGCGATCAGCATGAGCCGTCTGTTGATGTAGTGGCGCGTGTTGTCAGACGTAGTCGTCTCTTCTCACACACCGTGATAGCATGGTGCACTGCGTTCCACATCTGCGACATGCGACAGAGGCCGGTTGACAGTCGTTCGCGCAATGGACATCGCATACGTACGGGGGCCACCTTCCACGTGTTCGCGAAGCGTGCACATGTTGTTGCGTGTATGTGGGCAGACATAGTGTGTCGTGACACCTGACACAGGCATGCAACAATCGTTGAATTTGCAAATGGCGATGGACGTCTACGTTTGCTGGTGACGTTACGCAAATGAACAACTGGTAAACCGTTGTGGTGCGGTTGTTCTCGCTAGAGGTGAATCAGTGATGGCGACGATCGGTTGAGCTACCAACCGGTTGTTTCAGCGATACCCACCATGACCACGAACGTGAATGGCATGTGGGTGTGAAGCGATACGCGGCGGTGGCTGGGTGGGACCGTCCCCGGCCGGTGAGGGGGGGCCTCCCGGCGTGCTGGCCGCGCGGTGCGTGGGCGCACGCGCTACAGCCGGCTGGTGGGGGCGGCCAGTGGCAGGCGCGCCGGCCGACGGAGGCGGCAGGCGGCGCAGCTGCGCGCCGGCGCACCCTGCACGCGGCGCCGTGCGGCCAAAGTAGGTCCTCGCGGGCCCGGTGCGAAGCGCGGTGGACATCTGCAGTGTGCTGGTCCGATTGAGGACTGTGTGCGCTGAGGATGCGCCGCCGCCCGGCGCTCGGCGCCGCGACGCCGTCTGCTGCTCGGTCGCCTCTGCGGTTCTCGCAGGTGGTTTGTATCGCAGCTGTGCGGACGTGTTGGCGCGTGCGCTGTGCTGGGAGAGTTCGCTTCGGCACCCAAGTGGGGCTTTTGTCCTTCTGTGGCGCTGGCGTTGGAGCTGCCGGCCACCGTAGGTGGCGCGTGTTGTCTCCCGCCGGCAATGCCACGACAGCACGCTCCCGGGCCTCTGTCGGCAGCGGCAAGCTCAGTTGGGAGCACGGGTGGTCGCACCTAAAGCGTCTACTCGCCAAACTCCGGGCGATTGCGCCTCTCTCGAACCCGACCAAGTACTTAGGACGGCGCTGCGCGCCGCCGGGACCTGAGAGGGTTTCGAGGTGTATTGTGCAGGGGAGCTC
>NW_026047363.1:205000-207500 GCF_023864345.2 Schistocerca serialis cubense
AAGAGCCTCTAGTCGATAGAATAATGTAGGTAAGGGAAGTCGGCAAATTGGATCCGTAACTTCGGGATAAGGATTGGCTCTGAGGATCGGGGCGTGTCGGGCTTGGTCGGGAAGTGGGTCAGCGCTAACGTGCCGGGCCTGGGCGAGGTGAGTGCCGTAGGGGTGCCGGTAAGTGCGGGCGTTTAGCGCGGGCGTGGTCTGCTCTCGCCGTTGGTTGGCCTCGTGCTGGCCGGCGGTGCAGGATGCGCGCGCCTGCGCGGCGTTCGCGCCCCGGTGCTTCAACCTGCGTGCAGGATCCGAGCTCGGTCCCGTGCCTTGGCCTCCCACGGATCTTCCTTGCTGCGAGGCCGCGTCCGCCTTAGCGTGCTCCTCCGGGGGCGCGCGGGTGCGCGGATTCTCTTCGGCCGCCATTCAACGATCAACTCAGAACTGGCACGGACTGGGGGAATCCGACTGTCTAATTAAAACAAAGCATTGCGATGGCCCTAGCGGGTGTTGACGCAATGTGATTTCTGCCCAGTGCTCTGAATGTCAACGTGAAGAAATTCAAGCAAGCGCGGGTAAACGGCGGGAGTAACTATGACTCTCTTAAGGTGGCCAAGTGGCGGCGGTGTGGCTGCATCCGGACTTGGCTTTTCGAAGTGCGGTCTGGATGTAGTCGTGCTGCTGCTGCGAGGTGCCTTCCTTGGGTTATAGTTACAGGGAGAGTGATGCGCAATACATGGGCCTAGCCCTCTTAGCCTCTCCTCTCCTGCGGTCTTCTCCCCTTCTCGTGGGCCCGCTGATTTTAGCAGAGTGGAAGACCGCACCAGGGGCTTGGGGGGGTTACCAGCCCCCCCTCGCACTATCCCTTTTTTAGTTGGGGGCAGTAACCAGAGAAAAAGTGGTGGCCCTTCCGCTGAAGGTGCCACCCCAACTCCCCCAGCACCTAGCCGGCCAACCGGCCGTGCCGAAAATCTTGTAACTTTTGCAGCTGTATACGCCTGTAGTGAGTGCCACCGCAGCTTCACCACCAAAAACGGTCTCGGGGTCCATCGCCGCCGCCAACACCTTGCGGCCGCCAACGCGGAGATCGTCACGGAGAGGCATCGCGCGAGGTGGACGGAGGAAGAAGTCCTGTCGCTCGCCAAGGCAGAGGCCGAACTGTTCCTCGAGAGGGACGCCCGGTTCTTCTTTGTAAATCAAGAGCTCATCAGGATG
Source organism: Schistocerca serialis cubense (assembly GCF_023864345.2). Lineage (NCBI taxonomy): Eukaryota > Metazoa > Arthropoda > Insecta > Orthoptera > Acrididae > Schistocerca > Schistocerca serialis. Next base: position 206,201 of record NW_026047363.1, read on the forward strand.
TTCCCCGACCGAACGCTTGAGGCAATCAAGTGCCGACGGCGGCAAGCTGCCCACAAGCAGCTTGTCCGCCAATTCATGGAGGCGCTTGAGATCGGTCGGGGGGAAGAGCCGGCGTCCCGCCGGGGAGCGGCGAGCCCGCTGCCTGACGCGGGCGAGGCCGCTGCGCCGCCCGTCGACGCAGCCGAGGACTTCGCGGCCGACTCCACCGGGCCGCCGCCGGAGGGGCCGACTGACGCCGCCATCTGGGAGCATCTGGCGGGGCTACCCGCTTCCGCCCAGCGTTTCTCTGCCCTGGATCGTGTCATCGGTCTGGGGCGGGGCACGCCGCCCGATGTCATCCTGGGCATGCTCCCGGATGCCCTTGCGTCGGTCGGGTCCAGAGGGGAGAGATCGATCACCAGGACACAGCGGCCGCGCCAACCATCGAAGCGGCCGCCTGCCTCGCCGCCGACGCAGAAGCGCAAGCGGCGCCGCTGGGAGTACGCGAGAACGCAGGATGCCTTCCGACGGTCGCGTGCGCGTTGCGTGCGCGGCCTCTTGGATGGCACCCTGCTCCAGCCGCCACCTGCCATCCCTGGTCTGCTGGACTTCTGGGCGGACCTCTTCACCAAGAAGCCCATCTCCACCGCGGGCTTCATTCGTGACCGCCTCCTCCCGCACTCAGAGCCTGTCGCTCTCGAGTGCATATGGGGGCCGGTCACACGTGAGGAGGTCGCCGCCGCGTTGCCGCCCAGGGGATCAGCAGCCGGGCCGGACGGCCTTACCCCAGCGGAGTTGCGGCGCCTGCCGCACGAAGTCCTGGTGAAAGTGATGAATCTCTTCCTTCTGGCCCGTGCCCTTCCGGAACGCCTGCTTCGCGCGCGGACGTCCCTTCTCCCGAAAACGGCTGCACCAACATCCCCCGCTGACTTTCGCCCCATTACGGTCTGCTCGGTGTTGGCGCGGACCTTTCACAAGGTTCTCGCGTCACGCCTGATGCGCGCTTGTGCTGTGGACGAACGTCAGCGGGCATTCATCCCTCGGGATGGGATGTTGGAAAATACCTTCATCTTGGACACTGCTCTCACCGACGCAGTTCGCTCCTGCCGCTCTGTCTTTGTGGCATCGATCGACGTATCTAAGGCATTCGATTCGGTAGATCATGCGGCCCTTCGCCCCGTGCTGAAGGCGCATGGCCTGCCGGATTGCTTTGTCGAGTATGTCGAGCGGTGCTACGAGGGCAGCACGACAGTGATAGCGGACGGCGCCGGCGTGGGCGTGTCTGTGCAGCCAGCACGGGGCGTTCGCCAGGGCGATCCCC
>NW_026047363.1:212500-215000 GCF_023864345.2 Schistocerca serialis cubense
ACAGAATATCCCACCCTTCCGACAACCACCATTGCTCAGCTAAGCCACCAACACCCACACATGTCCTACACAGGGGTGCACCCAACATCACAATACGGCCTCCTGTCACAGCACACAAACAATGGCAGGAATGAAAGAAACAGGTCTGCCACAAGCATGGCATCAGAGTGCCGCCTGTCATGAGCCAAAGGTGCACCCTGACGTGGCAAATCAGATGATGCCGCAGGCATCCACTTACTATAATCACAATCAACAAACCGGCCGCCCCCCCCCCCCCAAACACCTTTCCTTACAACAATGTGTACCTTAACCTAACCCATATTGTGCCTTAACCTAACCCATATTGTGCCTTAACCTAACCCATATTGTGCCTTAACCTAACCCATATTGTGCCTTAACCTAACCCATATTGTGCCTTAACCTAACCCATATTGTGCCTTAACCTAACCCATATTGTGCCTTAACCTAACCTATGTTGCGCCCTAACCTAACCTATGTTGCGCCCTAACCTAACCTATGTTGCGCCCTAACCTAACCTATGTTGCGCCCTAACCTAACCTATGTTGCGCCCTAACCTAACCTATGTTGCGCCCTAACCTAACCTATGTTGCGCCCTAACCTAACCTATGTTGCGCCCTAACCTAACCTATGTTGCGCCCTAACCTAACCTATGTTGCGCCCTAACCTAACCTATGTTGCGCCCTAACCTAACCTATGTTGCGCCCTAACCTAACCTATGTTGCGCCCTAACCTAACCTATGTTGCGCCCTAACCTAACCTATGTTGCGCCCTAACCTAACCTATGTTGCGCCCTAACCTAACCTATGTTGCGCCCTAACCTAACCTATATTGTACCTTAACCTAACCTATGTTGCGCCCTAACCTAACCTATGTTGCGCCCTAACCTAACCTATGTTGCGCCCTAACCTAACCTATGTTGCGCCCTAACCTAACCTATGTTGCGCCCTAACCTAACCTATGTTGCGCCCTAACCTAACCTATGTTGCGCCCTAACCTAACCTATGTTGCGCCCTAACCTAACCTATGTTGCGCCTTAACCCAACACACGTTGGGCCTTAACCCAACACACGTTGGGCCTTAACCCAACACACGTTGGGCCTTAACCCAACACACGTTGGGCCTTAACCCAACACACGTTGGGCCTTAACCCAACACACGTTGGGCCTTAACCCAACACACGTTGGGCCTTAACCCAACACACGTTGGGCCTTAACCCAACACACGTTGGGCCTTAACCCAACACACGTTGGGCCTTAACCCAACACACGTTGGGCCTTAACCCAACACACGTTGGGCCTTAACCCAACACACGTTGGGCCTTAACCCAACACACGTTGGGCCTTAACCCAACACACGTTGGGCCTTAACCTGCTCTGTAATTGTCATACGACGCGTTAAATTAGTGTAGTGTTGCCTAACTGCAACCCCCGCAATATAGTTTGCCACTCGCACTGCCCGGTCCCCAGAGTATTGCTTCATGTTAAACACCTTGCAGCTATACACTGTAATGCGGATGGCAGCAGGACGTACATGCTCAATGCCCTTCGCAGTTGTTCATTGGCATTCGCATGGCGAAGCACAGCCTACGTTGTGGTACGGCTTGTGTCAACTGTCCGCTGATGTTGTACGTCCAAATCACACACTGTACTGCACATTGGTCCTCATGTACTGAATGATACATCGTGGTACATGTGTGACCGTACCACGACTGCGCCAACAACGGCGAACCATACGGTCCAAATATTGTGCACTCAGCTACGTGTCGTCTCCCTATAAGAGCTGGATTGCAGTATGGTATGCCGTGGATGGCGATCAGCATGAGCCGTCTGTTGATGTAGTGGCGCGTGTTGTCAGACGTAGTCGTCTCTTCTCACACACCGTGATAGCATGGTGCACTGCGTTCCACATCTGCGACATGCGACAGAGGCCGGTTGACAGTCGTTCGCGCAATGGACATCGCATACGTACGGGGGCCACCTTCCACGTGTTCGCGAAGCGTGCACATGTTGTTGCGTGTATGTGGGCAGACATAGTGTGTCGTGACACCTGACACAGGCATGCAACAATCGTTGAATTTGCAAATGGCGATGGACGTCTACGTTTGCTGGTGACGTTACGCAAATGAACAACTGGTAAACCGTTGTGGTGCGGTTGTTCTCGCTAGAGGTGAATCAGTGATGGCGACGATCGGTTGAGCTACCAACCGGTTGTTTCAGCGATACCCACCATGACCACGAACGTGAATGGCATGTGGGTGTGAAGCGATACGCGGCGGTGGCTGGGTGGGACCGTCCCCGGCCGGTGAGGGGGGGCCTCCCGGCGTGCTGGCCGCGCGGTGCGTGGGCGCACGCGCTACAGCCGGCTGGTGGGGGCGGCCAGTGGCAGGCGCGCCGGCCGACGGAGGCGGCAGGCGGCGCAGCTGCGCGCCGGCGCACCCTGCACGCGGCGCCGTGCGGCCAAAGTAGGTCCTCGCGGGCCC
>NW_026047363.1:225000-228914 GCF_023864345.2 Schistocerca serialis cubense
ATGTTGCGCCCTAACCTAACCTATGTTGCGCCCTAACCTAACCTATGTTGCGCCCTAACCTAACCTATATTGTACCTTAACCTAACCTATGTTGCGCCCTAACCTAACCTATGTTGCGCCCTAACCTAACCTATGTTGCGCCCTAACCTAACCTATGTTGCGCCCTAACCTAACCTATGTTGCGCCCTAACCTAACCTATGTTGCGCCCTAACCTAACCTATGTTGCGCCCTAACCTAACCTATGTTGCGCCCTAACCTAACCTATGTTGCGCCCTAACCTAACCTATGTTGCGCCCTAACCTAACCTATGTTGCGCCTTAACCCAACACACGTTGGGCCTTAACCCAACACACGTTGGGCCTTAACCCAACACACGTTGGGCCTTAACCCAACACACGTTGGGCCTTAACCCAACACACGTTGGGCCTTAACCCAACACACGTTGGGCCTTAACCCAACACACGTTGGGCCTTAACCCAACACACGTTGGGCCTTAACCCAACACACGTTGGGCCTTAACCCAACACACGTTGGGCCTTAACCCAACACACGTTGGGCCTTAACCCAACACACGTTGGGCCTTAACCCAACACACGTTGGGCCTTAACCCAACACACGTTGGGCCTTAACCCAACACACGTTGGGCCTTAACCCAACACACGTTGGGCCTTAACCTGCTCTGTAATTGTCATACGACGCGTTAAATTAGTGTAGTGTTGCCTAACTGCAACCCCCGCAATATAGTTTGCCACTCGCACTGCCCGGTCCCCAGAGTATTGCTTCATGTTAAACACCTTGCAGCTATACACTGTAATGCGGATGGCAGCAGGACGTACATGCTCAATGCCCTTCGCAGTTGTTCATTGGCATTCGCATGGCGAAGCACAGCCTACGTTGTGGTACGGCTTGTGTCAACTGTCCGCTGATGTTGTACGTCCAAATCACACACTGTACTGCACATTGGTCCTCATGTACTGAATGATACATCGTGGTACATGTGTGACCGTACCACGACTGCGCCAACAACGGCGAACCATACGGTCCAAATATTGTGCACTCAGCTACGTGTCGTCTCCCTATAAGAGCTGGATTGCAGTATGGTATGCCGTGGATGGCGATCAGCATGAGCCGTCTGTTGATGTAGTGGCGCGTGTTGTCAGACGTAGTCGTCTCTTCTCACACACCGTGATAGCATGGTGCACTGCGTTCCACATCTGCGACATGCGACAGAGGCCGGTTGACAGTCGTTCGCGCAATGGACATCGCATACGTACGGGGGCCACCTTCCACGTGTTCGCGAAGCGTGCACATGTTGTTGCGTGTATGTGGGCAGACATAGTGTGTCGTGACACCTGACACAGGCATGCAACAATCGTTGAATTTGCAAATGGCGATGGACGTCTACGTTTGCTGGTGACGTTACGCAAATGAACAACTGGTAAACCGTTGTGGTGCGGTTGTTCTCGCTAGAGGTGAATCAGTGATGGCGACGATCGGTTGAGCTACCAACCGGTTGTTTCAGCGATACCCACCATGACCACGAACGTGAATGGCATGTGGGTGTGAAGCGATACGCGGCGGTGGCTGGGTGGGACCGTCCCCGGCCGGTGAGGGGGGGCCTCCCGGCGTGCTGGCCGCGCGGTGCGTGGGCGCACGCGCTACAGCCGGCTGGTGGGGGCGGCCAGTGGCAGGCGCGCCGGCCGACGGAGGCGGCAGGCGGCGCAGCTGCGCGCCGGCGCACCCTGCACGCGGCGCCGTGCGGCCAAAGTAGGTCCTCGCGGGCCCGGTGCGAAGCGCGGTGGACATCTGCAGTGTGCTGGTCCGATTGAGGACTGTGTGCGCTGAGGATGCGCCGCCGCCCGGCGCTCGGCGCCGCGACGCCGTCTGCTGCTCGGTCGCCTCTGCGGTTCTCGCAGGTGGTTTGTATCGCAGCTGTGCGGACGTGTTGGCGCGTGCGCTGTGCTGGGAGAGTTCGCTTCGGCACCCAAGTGGGGCTTTTGTCCTTCTGTGGCGCTGGCGTTGGAGCTGCCGGCCACCGTAGGTGGCGCGTGTTGTCTCCCGCCGGCAATGCCACGACAGCACGCTCCCGGGCCTCTGTCGGCAGCGGCAAGCTCAGTTGGGAGCACGGGTGGTCGCACCTAAAGCGTCTACTCGCCAAACTCCGGGCGATTGCGCCTCTCTCGAACCCGACCAAGTACTTAGGACGGCGCTGCGCGCCGCCGGGACCTGAGAGGGTTTCGAGGTGTATTGTGCAGGGGAGCTCAGCCTCCTCCTGTTTGCAGAATAATCGAGCGGACGCTTGCGTGTTCGCGCGGGCCCCCGGGACACACTCCCGGGCGGCCGGCTGCTCAGCTCTAGTTGACGCAGCTCCCTGGTTGATCCTGCCAGTAGTCATATGCTTGTCTCAAAGATTAAGCCATGCATGTCTCAGTACAAGCCGCATTAAGGTGAAACCGCGAATGGCTCATTAAATCAGTTATGGTTCCTTAGATCGTACCCACGTTACTTGGATAACTGTGGTAATTCTAGAGCTAATACATGCAAACAGAGTCCCGACCAGAGATGGAAGGGACGCTTTTATTAGATCAAAACCAATCGGTCGGCTCGTCCGGTCCGTTTGCCTTGGTGACTCTGAATAACTTTGGGCTGATCGCACGGTCCTCGTACCGGCGACGCATCTTTCAAATGTCTGCCTTATCAACTGTCGATGGTAGGTTCTGCGCCTACCATGGTTGTAACGGGTAACGGGGAATCAGGGTTCGATTCCGGAGAGGGAGCCTGAGAAACGGCTACCACATCCAAGGAAGGCAGCAGGCGCGCAAATTACCCACTCCCGGCACGGGGAGGTAGTGACGAAAAATAACGATACGGGACTCATCCGAGGCCCCGTAATCGGAATGAGTACACTTTAAATCCTTTAACGAGTATCTATTGGAGGGCAAGTCTGGTGCCAGCAGCCGCGGTAATTCCAGCTCCAATAGCGTATATTAAAGTTGTTGCGGTTAAAAAGCTCGTAGTTGGATTTGTGTCCCACGCTGTTGGTTCACCGCCCGTCGGTGTTTAACTGGCATGTATCGTGGGACGTCCTGCCGGTGGGGCGAGCCGAAGGCGTGCGACGCGCCTCGTGCGTGCTCGTGCGTCCCGAGGCGGACCCCGTTGCAATCCTACCAGGGTGCTCTTGAGTGAGTGTCTCGGTGGGCCGGCACGTTTACTTTGAACAAATTAGAGTGCTTAAAGCAGGCAAGCCCGCCTGAATACTGTGTGCATGGAATAATGGAATAGGACCTCGGTTCTATTTTGTTGGTTTTCGGAACCCGAGGTAATGATTAATAGGGACAGGCGGGGGCATTCGTATTGCGACGTTAGAGGTGAAATTCTTGGATCGTCGCAAGACGAACAGAAGCGAAAGCATTTGCCAAGTATGTTTTCATTAATCAAGAACGAAAGTTAGAGGTTCGAAGGCGATCAGATACCGCCCTAGTTCTAACCATAAACGATGCCAGCCAGCGATCCGCCGCAGTTCCTCCGATGACTCGGCGGGCAGCCTCCGGGAAACCAAAGCTTTTGGGTTCCGGGGGAAGTATGGTTGCAAAGCTGAAACTTAAAGGAATTGACGGAAGGGCACCACCAGGAGTGGAGCCTGCGGCTTAATTTGACTCAACACGGGAAACCTCACCAGGCCCGGACACCGGAAGGATTGACAGATTGATAGCTCTTTCTTGATTCGGTGGGTGGTGGTGCATGGCCGTTCTTAGTTGGTGGAGCGATTTGTCTGGTTAATTCCGATAACGAACGAGACTCTAGCCTGCTAACTAGTCGCGTGACATCCTTCGTGCTGTCAGCGATTACTTTTCTTCTTAGAGGGACAGGCGGCTTCTAGCCGCACGAGATTGAGCAATAACAGGTCTGTGAT
>NW_026047364.1:0-2500 GCF_023864345.2 Schistocerca serialis cubense
TATATTGTCCCTTAACCCTAACCTATATTGTCCCTTAACCTAACCTATATTGTCCCTTAACCTAACCTATATTGTCCCTTAACCTAACCTATATTGTCCCTTAACCTAACCTATATTGTCCCTTAACCTAACCCATATTGTCCCTTAACCTAACCGATATTGTCCCTTAACCTAACCTATATTGTCCCTTAACCTAACCTATATTGTCCCTTAACCTAACCTATATTGTCCCTTAACCTAACCTATATTGTCCCTTAACCTAACCTATATTGTCCCTTAACCTAACCTATATTGTCCCTTAACCTAACCTATATTGTCCCTTAACCTAACCTATATTGTCCCTTAACCTAACCTATATTGTCCCTTACCTAACCTATATTGTCCCTTAACTAACCTATATTGTCCCCTTAACCTAACCTATATTGTCCCTTAACCCTAACCCATATTGTCCCTTAACCTAACCCATATTGTCCCTTAACCTAACCCATATTGTCCCTTAACCTAACCCATATTGTCCCTTAACCTAACCTATATTGTCCCTTAACCTAACCCATATTGTCCCCTTAACCTAACCCATATTGTACCGTAACCTAACCTATATTGTACCTTAACCTAACCTATATTGTACCTTAACCCAACACACGTTGGGCCTTAACCTGCTCTGTAATTGTCATACGACGCGTTAAATTAGTGTAGTGTTGCCTAACTGCAACCCCCGCAATATAGTTTGCTACTCGCACTGCCCGGTCCCCAGAGTATCGCTTCATGTTAAACACCTTGCAGCTATACACTGTAATGCGGATGGCAGCAGGACGTACATGCTCAATGCCCTTCGCAGTTGTTCATTGGCATTCGCATGGCGAAGCACAGCCTACGTTGTGGTACGGCTTGTGTCAACTGTCCGCTGATGTTGTACGTCCAAATCACACACTGTACTGCACATTGGTCCTCATGTACTGAATGATACATCGTGGTACATGTGTGACCGTACCACGACTGCGCCAACAACGGCGAACCATACGGTCCAAATATTGTGCACTCAGCTACGTGTCGTCTCCCTATAAGAGCTGGATTGAAGTATGGTATGCCGTGGATGGCGATCAGCATGAGCCGTCTGTTGATGTAGTGGCGCGTGTTGTCAGACGTAGTCGTCTCTTCTCACACACCGTGATAGCATGGTGCACTGCGTTCCACATCTGCGACATGCGACAGAGGCCGGTTGACAGTCGTTCGCGCAATGGACATCGCATACGTACGGGGGCCACCTTCCACGTGTTCGCGAAGCGTGCACATGTTGTTGCGTGTATGTGGGCAGACATAGTGTGTCGTGACACCTGACACAGGCATGCAACAATCGTTGAATTTGCAAATGGCGATGGACGTCTACGTTTGCTGGTGACGTTACGCAAATGAAGAACTGGTAAACCGTTGTGGTGCGGTTGTTCTCGCTAGAGGTGAATCAGTGATGGCGACGATCGGTTGAGCTACCAACCGGTTGTTTCAGCGATACCCACCATGCCCACGAACGTGAATGGCATGTGGGTGTGAAGCGATACCGCGGCGGTGGCTGGGTGGGACCGTCCCCGGCCGGTGAGGGGGGGCCTCCCGGCGTGCTGGCCGCGCGGTGCGTGGGCGCACGCGCTACAGCCGGCTGGTGGGGGCGGCCAGTGGCAGGCGCGCCGGCCGACGGAGGCGGCAGGCGGCGCAGCTGCGCGCCGGCGCACCCTGCACGCGGCGCCGTGCGGCCAAAGTAGGTCCTCGCGGGCCCGGTGCGAAGCGCGGTGGACATCTGCAGTGTGCTGGTCCGATTGAGGACTGTGTGCGCTGAGGATGCGCCGCCGCCCGGCGCTCGGCGCCGCGACGCCGTCTGCTGCTCGGTCGCCTCTGCGGTTCTCGCAGGTGGATTGTATCGCAGCTGTGCGGACGTGTTGGCGCGTGCGCTGTGCTGGGAGAGTTCGCTTCGGCACCCAAGTGGGGCTTTTGTCCTTCTGTGGCGCTGGCGTTGGAGCTGCCGGCCACCGTAGGTGGCGCGTGTTGTCTCCCGCCGGCAATGCCACGACAGCACGCTCCCGGGCCTCTGTCGGCAGCGGCAAGCTCAGTTGGGAGCACGGGTGGTCGCACCTAAAGCGTCTACTCGCCAAACTCCGGGCGATTGCGCCTCTCTCGAACCCGACCAAGTACTTAGGACGGCGCTGCGCGCCGCCGGGACCTGAGAGGGTTTCGAGGTGTATTGTGCAGGGGAGCTCAGCCTCCTCCTGTTTGCAGAATAATTGAGCGGACGCTTGCGTGTTCGCGCGGGCCCCCGGGACACACTCCCGGGCGGCCGGCTGCTCAGCTCTAGTTGACGCAGCTCCCTGGTTGATCCTGCCAGTAGTCATATGCTTGTCTCAAAGATTAAGCCATGCATGTCTCAGTACAAGCCGCATTAAGGTGAAACCGCGAATGGCTCATTAAATCAGTTATGGTTCCTTAGATCGTACCCACGTTACTTGGATAACTG
>NW_026047364.1:7500-10000 GCF_023864345.2 Schistocerca serialis cubense
TGCGCGGCGTTCGCGCCCCGGTGCTTCAACCTGCGTGCAGGATCCGAGCTCGGTCCCGTGCCTTGGCCTCCCACGGATCTTCCTTGCTGCGAGGCCGCGTCCGCCTTAGCGTGCTCCTCCGGGGGCGCGCGGGTGCGCGGATTCTCTTCGGCCGCCATTCAACGATCAACTCAGAACTGGCACGGACTGGGGGAATCCGACTGTCTAATTAAAACAAAGCATTGCGATGGCCCTAGCGGGTGTTGACGCAATGTGATTTCTGCCCAGTGCTCTGAATGTCAACGTGAAGAAATTCAAGCAAGCGCGGGTAAACGGCGGGAGTAACTATGACTCTCTTAAGGTAGCCAAATGCCTCGTCATCTAATTAGTGACGCGCATGAATGGATTAACGAGATTCCCGCTGTCCCTATCTATAAGGGAACAACAAAAAACACACGGGATAACAAACGGGATAACAATCAACACAAAACATGTACAGCACAAAACTGTATTGCCAATACTCCCATTGAAAGAACACCAACACAAGGGCGACCTCGGTCGCCCGTTTTTTATGACAAGAAAATGCAGATGGAGAGCGGAGATAGAAAGCAAGAGGTGCCCAAGACACAACGAGAAACACTGATACAAGACAAGAAACAAAATACAACAAGGGATGTACAAGTACAAACAATAAGCATGATAGACGCACAAGTACAAACAATGAACACGCAAGAAGCACAAGTACAAATAGAAGGGCGACCTCGGTCGCCCATTTTTCATGAAAAGAAAATGCCGATGGAGGGCGGAGATGGGCGACCAGAGGCGCCCAGGACACAACACACTACACCAACACAGAGACAAAACAAAGACATAGAAAAGAACAACATAGGAAAGAAATACGGACGACCTCGGTCGTCCGTTTTTAATGAAAAGAAAACGCCGATGAAGGGCGAGGACGGACGACCGAGCTCGCCCAAAAGAGACCACTCAGAACACATAAAAGATAAAAACAATCAGTCAAGCAAGAGTGACACATATAATGCAATGGACCCAAAGAACACTTATAAGATATGCGAAAACGCACTGCAGATGGCAAGACTAGAAGAACCCGGTCTGCTAACCACTGCATTACGCCAACTAGTGAGAGTGGGGCACACAAACGGCTCGAGAATTACTTATCCAGCTTTGGCGGACGTTGACTGCATTCAGCTAGCCGCGGCCGGAATCCCCACGGAACACGAACAATTACAGGAAATAGTAAAGCAAGTATACGAAAGAAGAGGCGTAAAATACAATTTGGAAAATATATATATACAAATGGTAACAACATACGGCCGAATAGGATTTGACCCCAATAAGACATGGCCAGAAGATCATTACCATACATATCATCCGTAATGGATCTTTTAGTTCTCCAAATTAATACAATGAGAAGCGTACAAGTAAACTACGAGTTGCGTAAATTAGCAGAAGAACTTAAAGCTGACATACTATGCTTGCAAGAACCGTACTCCCGGGAGGGTAAAATCCCAGGAATGACAGCCACGGCTCAAATAATCATGAAGGGAGAAAGACCAATGTCTGCAATAGTAATTTTAAATAGTAATATAAGAACAATAGTATTAAATCAATTTACAAATGAACATGTTGTAACAATCGAAGTACACGCCAAAAACACTAAGTGGTATTTAGTATCAATATATTGTCAGTATAGAGAGCCAATAACTATGTACCTAGAACAACTAAAGGAAATATGTAGAACTCTACAGGGCCATCAAGTAATCATAGCAATGGATGCAAACGCAAAGTCATTCCTGTGGCACAGCGGAGAACAAGACGAAAAAGGTCAGGAATTAGAAGATGCAATAAGTGAATTAAATCTAGATATAATAAACGCACCTAGCGAGATACCAACATATTCAAATAGAGCAGGGGCAAAAACAAATATAGATGTAACACTGGCAAATAACAGGGCTACCAATAAAATAGATAAATGGGAGGTATTGGAGAATGCAACGACCAGTGATCATAATGTAATAAAGTATATACTAAAATCAGAACAGAATGTGGCGCCACAGGAATGGCTTTCAGAATATGACTATAAAAAGGTAGACTGGGAAAGACTCTCCCGGGAGTACAGCCCGCCAGAGCTGGATGAGGATCTCGAGGTTGATGAAACAGCGGAGCAGATAGTTCAAAGTATAAAGGAAGTAATAGAAGCAGTCGTACCAAAGAGAAGCAGAGTCCAAAGCGTGCACCCGGCACCATGGACTCCAGAACTAAGTGACCTACGTCAGGCTACGCGCAGGGCAAGACGCAGGTATCAGCGCACATTTAACCCACAAGACAGGGAGCATAGACTGCGTATATACAGACAACTAAGGGAGAGATATAAAAGAGAAATTATAGAAGTTAGAAAAAGAAGCTGGGAAAATTTCGTAAGAAATAACCTGGCAATGGATCCCTGGGGAAAGCCATACAAGTTAGCTAGGGAAAAAATAAGAGCTCCAACAGTCTTATC
>NW_026047364.1:15000-20000 GCF_023864345.2 Schistocerca serialis cubense
CCTGCACCCGTCCGTGCCCCACCCCAACCGCCCAACTCGCAACTCCAGCGGATGAACGGCGGACTTTGCTCGCACTCGCAATGTGCAATCCACCCCTATAACGTGCGTTTCATGAAGAGTTATGTCCAATATGCGACATTCCCGCTGTCCATATACATGAGCTGCGAGCTGTACCACGTACGAGCTACAGACGCGATCGCGTTGCTCTCTGTACGAATGCAGATGCTCAGCGGCAGCTAGGAGGCGCTCCATCCATGTCGGTACCGGTGAGCGTTGCACTCGCAGTCGCAAAAACGTACGGCAAGTATATTACTCGGAAGAGTCAATGACAGTCCAAGCCCCCCCTGCGTGGGAAGAGTCTTTCTAGGCCATGACCCACCAGAAGGGCGCAGCGTCCCCCACCCCAGACATGTGACGTCACACTATCGGTATTGACGACTAGACTGATTCCTTATAATCATTTGCCATACACCGGTGGAAGCTGCCGAGACGAGTAACTACATGGCGGCCTCGCCGTGTCACTAATGTACAGAGATACAACAGTTTCGACTGGAACCGGATGAAACGTATACACGGCGCTGATTAGTAATAGATAGAGCCATCAAAATACAGATAATGTATACAACTGTCCGTATACATGCTGAAAGACTCTGCTCACAATCACAACCACACGTCAGCCAGACACTCTTATCACGCACTACTCTCTGCCTGTAACAGGCACAGAGACAATATGTAAGCACCAGCATGGAACAACACCCAGTGCATCCTCTCCGCCACATTAGACAATCCACACTATCATAACCAGACCGGGAGGTCCACTCACAAAACAGAATATCCCACCCTTCCGACAACCACCATTGCTCAGCTAAGCCACCAACACCCACACACGTCCTACACAGGGGTACACCCAACATCACAATACTGCCTCCTGTCACAGCACACAAACAATGGCAGGAATGAAAGACACAGGTCTGCCACAAGCATGGAATCAGAGCGCCGCCTGTCATGAGCCAAAGGTGCATCCTGACGTGGCAAATCAGATGATGCCGCAGGCATCCACTTACTATAATCACAATCAACAAACCGGCCGCCGCCGCCGCCGCCCCCCCCCCCCCCCCCCCCCCAATACACCTTTCCTTACAACAATGTGTACCTTAACCTAACCCATATTGCGCCTTAACCTAACCCATATTGCGCCTTAACCTAACCCATATTGCGCCTTAACCTAACCCATATTGCGCCTTAACCTAACCCATATTGCGCCTTAACCTAACCCATATTGCGCCTTAACCTAACCCATATTGCGCCTTAACCTAACCCATATTGCGCCTTAACCTAACCCATATTGCGCCTTAACCTAACCCATATTGCGCCTTAACCTAACCCATATTGCGCCTTAACCTAACCCATATTGCGCCTTAACCTAACCCATATTGCGCCTTAACCTAACCCATATTGCGCCTTAACCTAACCCATATTGCGCCTTAACCTAACCCATATTGCGCCTTAACCTAACCCATATTGCGCCTTAACCTAACCCATATTGCGCCTTAACCTAACCTATATTGTCCCTTAACCTAACCCATATTGTCGCTTAACCTAACCTATATTGCGCCTTAACCTAACCCATATTGCGCCTTAACCTAACCCATATTGTCCCTTAACCTAACCCATATTGTCCCTTAACCTAACCTATATTGTCCCTTAACCTAACCTATATTGTCCCTTAACCTAACCCATATTGTCCCTTAACCTAACCTATATTGTCCCTTAACCTAACCTATATTGTCCCTTAACCTAACCTATATTGTCCCTTAACCTAACCTATATTGTCCCTTAACCTAACCTATATTGTCCCTTAACCTAACCTATATTGTCCCTTAACCTAACCTATATTGTCCCTTAACCTAACCCATATTGTCCCTTAACCTAACCTATATTGTCCCTTAACCTAACCTATATTGTCCCTTAACCTAACCTATATTGTCCCTTAACCTAACCTATATTGTCCCTTAACCTAACCTATATTGTCCCTTAACCTAACCTATATTGTCCCTTAACCTAACCTATATTGTCCCTTAACCTAACCTATATTGTCCCTTAACCTAACCTATATTGTCCCTTAACCTAACCTATATTGTCCCTTAACCTAACCTATATTGTCCCTTAACCTAACCCATATTGTCCCTTAACCTAACCCATATTGTCCCTTAACCTAACCCATATTGTCCCTTAACCTAACCTATATTGTCCCTTAACCTAACCCATATTGTCCCTTAACCTAACCCATATTGTACCGTAACCTAACCTATATTGTACCTTAACCTAACCTATATTGTACCTTAACCCAACACACGTTGGGCCTTAACCTGCTCTGTAATTGTCATACGACGCGTTAAATTAGTGTAGTGTTGCCTAACTGCAACCCCCGCAATATAGTTTGCTACTCGCACTGCCCGGTCCCCAGAGTATCGCTTCATGTTAAACACCTTGCAGCTATACACTGTAATGCGGATGGCAGCAGGACGTACATGCTCAATGCCCTTCGCAGTTGTTCATTGGCATTCGCATGGCGAAGCACAGCCTACGTTGTGGTACGGCTTGTGTCAACTGTCCGCTGATGTTGTACGTCCAAATCACACACTGTACTGCACATTGGTCCTCATGTACTGAATGATACATCGTGGTACATGTGTGACCGTACCACGACTGCGCCAACAACGGCGAACCATACGGTCCAAATATTGTGCACTCAGCTACGTGTCGTCTCCCTATAAGAGCTGGATTGAAGTATGGTATGCCGTGGATGGCGATCAGCATGAGCCGTCTGTTGATGTAGTGGCGCGTGTTGTCAGACGTAGTCGTCTCTTCTCACACACCGTGATAGCATGGTGCACTGCGTTCCACATCTGCGACATGCGACAGAGGCCGGTTGACAGTCGTTCGCGCAATGGACATCGCATACGTACGGGGGCCACCTTCCACGTGTTCGCGAAGCGTGCACATGTTGTTGCGTGTATGTGGGCAGACATAGTGTGTCGTGACACCTGACACAGGCATGCAACAATCGTTGAATTTGCAAATGGCGATGGACGTCTACGTTTGCTGGTGACGTTACGCAAATGAAGAACTGGTAAACCGTTGTGGTGCGGTTGTTCTCGCTAGAGGTGAATCAGTGATGGCGACGATCGGTTGAGCTACCAACCGGTTGTTTCAGCGATACCCACCATGCCCACGAACGTGAATGGCATGTGGGTGTGAAGCGATACGCGGCGGTGGCTGGGTGGGACCGTCCCCGGCCGGTGAGGGGGGGCCTCCCGGCGTGCTGGCCGCGCGGTGCGTGGGCGCACGCGCTACAGCCGGCTGGTGGGGGCGGCCAGTGGCAGGCGCGCCGGCCGACGGAGGCGGCAGGCGGCGCAGCTGCGCGCCGGCGCACCCTGCACGCGGCGCCGTGCGGCCAAAGTAGGTCCTCGCGGGCCCGGTGCGAAGCGCGGTGGACATCTGCAGTGTGCTGGTCCGATTGAGGACTGTGTGCGCTGAGGATGCGCCGCCGCCCGGCGCTCGGCGCCGCGACGCCGTCTGCTGCTCGGTCGCCTCTGCGGTTCTCGCAGGTGGATTGTATCGCAGCTGTGCGGACGTGTTGGCGCGTGCGCTGTGCTGGGAGAGTTCGCTTCGGCACCCAAGTGGGGCTTTTGTCCTTCTGTGGCGCTGGCGTTGGAGCTGCCGGCCACCGTAGGTGGCGCGTGTTGTCTCCCGCCGGCAATGCCACGACAGCACGCTCCCGGGCCTCTGTCGGCAGCGGCAAGCTCAGTTGGGAGCACGGGTGGTCGCACCTAAAGCGTCTACTCGCCAAACTCCGGGCGATTGCGCCTCTCTCGAACCCGACCAAGTACTTAGGACGGCGCTGCGCGCCGCCGGGACCTGAGAGGGTTTCGAGGTGTATTGTGCAGGGGAGCTCAGCCTCCTCCTGTTTGCAGAATAATTGAGCGGACGCTTGCGTGTTCGCGCGGGCCCCCGGGACACACTCCCGGGCGGCCGGCTGCTCAGCTCTAGTTGACGCAGCTCCCTGGTTGATCCTGCCAGTAGTCATATGCTTGTCTCAAAGATTAAGCCATGCATGTCTCAGTACAAGCCGCATTAAGGTGAAACCGCGAATGGCTCATTAAATCAGTTATGGTTCCTTAGATCGTACCCACGTTACTTGGATAACTGTGGTAATTCTAGAGCTAATACATGCAAACAGAGTCCCGACCAGAGATGGAAGGGACGCTTTTATTAGATCAAAACCAATCGGTCGGCTCGTCCGGTCCGTTTGCCTTGGTGACTCTGAATAACTTTGGGCTGATCGCACGGTCCTCGTACCGGCGACGCATCTTTCAAATGTCTGCCTTATCAACTGTCGATGGTAGGTTCTGCGCCTACCATGGTTGTAACGGGTAACGGGGAATCAGGGTTCGATTCCGGAGAGGGAGCCTGAGAAACGGCTACCACATCCAAGGAAGGCAGCAGGCGCGCAAATTACCCACTCCCGGCACGGGGAGGTAGTGACGAAAAATAACGATACGGGACTCATCCGAGGCCCCGTAATCGGAATGAGTACACTTTAAATCCTTTAACGAGTATCTATTGGAGGGCAAGTCTGGTGCCAGCAGCCGCGGTAATTCCAGCTCCAATAGCGTATATTAAAGTTGTTGCGGTTAAAAAGCTCGTAGTTGGATTTGTGTCCCACGCTGTTGGTTCACCGCCCGTCGGTGTTTAACTGGCATGTATCGTGGGACGTCCTGCCGGTGGGGCGAGCTGAAGGCGTGCGACGCGCCTCGTGCGTGCTCGTGCGTCCCGAGGCGGACCCCGTTGCAATCCTACCAGGGTGCTCTTGAGTGAGTGTCTCGGTGGGCCGGCACGTTTACTTTGAACAAATTAGAGTGCTTAAAGCAGGCAAGCCCGCCTGAATACTGTGTGCATGGAATAATGGAATAGGACCTCGGTTCTATTTTGTTGGT
>NW_026047364.1:27500-35000 GCF_023864345.2 Schistocerca serialis cubense
AATACAGATAATGTATACAACTGTCCGTATACATGCTGAAAGACTCTGCTCACAATCACAACCACACGTCAGCCAGACACTCTTATCACGCACTACTCTCTGCCTGTAACAGGCACAGAGACAATATGTAAGCACCAGCATGGAACAACACCCAGTGCATCCTCTCCGCCACATTAGACAATCCACACTATCATAACCAGACCGGGAGGTCCACTCACAAAACAGAATATCCCACCCTTCCGACAACCACCATTGCTCAGCTAAGCCACCAACACCCACACACGTCCTACACAGGGGTACACCCAACATCACAATACTGCCTCCTGTCACAGCACACAAACAATGGCAGGAATGAAAGACACAGGTCTGCCACAAGCATGGAATCAGAGCGCCGCCTGTCATGAGCCAAAGGTGCATCCTGACGTGGCAAATCAGATGATGCCGCAGGCATCCACTTACTATAATCACAATCAACAAACCGGCCGCCGCCGCCGCCGCCCCCCCCCCCCCCCCCAAATACACCTTTCCTTACAACAATGTGTACCTTAACCTAACCCATATTGCGCCTTAACCTAACCCATATTGCGCCTTAACCTAACCCATATTGCGCCTTAACCTAACCCATATTGCGCCTTAACCTAACCCATATTGCGCCTTAACCTAACCCATATTGCGCCTTAACCTAACCCATATTGCGCCTTAACCTAACCCATATTGCGCCTTAACCTAACCCATATTGCGCCTTAACCTAACCCATATTGCGCCTTAACCTAACCCATATTGCGCCTTAACCTAACCCATATTGCGCCTTAACCTAACCCATATTGCGCCTTAACCTAACCCATATTGCGCCTTAACCTAACCTATATTGTCCCTTAACCTAACCCATATTGTCGCTTAACCTAACCTATATTGCGCCTTAACCTAACCCATATTGCGCCTTAACCTAACCCATATTGTCCCTTAACCTAACCCATATTGTCCCTTAACCTAACCTATATTGTCCCTTAACCTAACCTATATTGTCCCTTAACCTAACCCATATTGTCCCTTAACCTAACCTATATTGTCCCTTAACCTAACCTATATTGTCCCTTAACCTAACCTATATTGTCCCTTAACCTAACCTATATTGTCCCTTAACCTAACCTATATTGTCCCTTAACCTAACCTATATTGTCCCTTAACCTAACCTATATTGTCCCTTAACCTAACCCATATTGTCCCTTAACCTAACCGATATTGTCCCTTAACCTAACCTATATTGTCCCTTAACCTAACCTATATTGTCCCTTAACCTAACCTATATTGTCCCTTAACCTAACCTATATTGTCCCTTAACCTAACCTATATTGTCCCTTAACCTAACCTATATTGTCCCTTAACCTAACCTATATTGTCCCTTAACCTAACCTATATTGTCCCTTAACCTAACCTATATTGTCCCTTAACCTAACCTATATTGTCCCTTAACCTAACCTATATTGTCCCTTAACCTAACCTATATTGTCCCTTAACCTAACCCATATTGTCCCTTAACCTAACCCATATTGTCCCTTAACCTAACCCATATTGTCCCTTAACCTAACCCATATTGTCCCTTAACCTAACCTATATTGTCCCTTAACCTAACCCATATTGTCCCTTAACCTAACCCATATTGTACCGTAACCTAACCTATATTGTACCTTAACCTAACCTATATTGTACCTTAACCCAACACACGTTGGGCCTTAACCTGCTCTGTAATTGTCATACGACGCGTTAAATTAGTGTAGTGTTGCCTAACTGCAACCCCCGCAATATAGTTTGCTACTCGCACTGCCCGGTCCCCAGAGTATCGCTTCATGTTAAACACCTTGCAGCTATACACTGTAATGCGGATGGCAGCAGGACGTACATGCTCAATGCCCTTCGCAGTTGTTCATTGGCATTCGCATGGCGAAGCACAGCCTACGTTGTGGTACGGCTTGTGTCAACTGTCCGCTGATGTTGTACGTCCAAATCACACACTGTACTGCACATTGGTCCTCATGTACTGAATGATACATCGTGGTACATGTGTGACCGTACCACGACTGCGCCAACAACGGCGAACCATACGGTCCAAATATTGTGCACTCAGCTACGTGTCGTCTCCCTATAAGAGCTGGATTGAAGTATGGTATGCCGTGGATGGCGATCAGCATGAGCCGTCTGTTGATGTAGTGGCGCGTGTTGTCAGACGTAGTCGTCTCTTCTCACACACCGTGATAGCATGGTGCACTGCGTTCCACATCTGCGACATGCGACAGAGGCCGGTTGACAGTCGTTCGCGCAATGGACATCGCATACGTACGGGGGCCACCTTCCACGTGTTCGCGAAGCGTGCACATGTTGTTGCGTGTATGTGGGCAGACATAGTGTGTCGTGACACCTGACACAGGCATGCAACAATCGTTGAATTTGCAAATGGCGATGGACGTCTACGTTTGCTGGTGACGTTACGCAAATGAAGAACTGGTAAACCGTTGTGGTGCGGTTGTTCTCGCTAGAGGTGAATCAGTGATGGCGACGATCGGTTGAGCTACCAACCGGTTGTTTCAGCGATACCCACCATGCCCACGAACGTGAATGGCATGTGGGTGTGAAGCGATACGCGGCGGTGGCTGGGTGGGACCGTCCCCGGCCGGTGAGGGGGGGCCTCCCGGCGTGCTGGCCGCGCGGTGCGTGGGCGCACGCGCTACAGCCGGCTGGTGGGGGCGGCCAGTGGCAGGCGCGCCGGCCGACGGAGGCGGCAGGCGGCGCAGCTGCGCGCCGGCGCACCCTGCACGCGGCGCCGTGCGGCCAAAGTAGGTCCTCGCGGGCCCGGTGCGAAGCGCGGTGGACATCTGCAGTGTGCTGGTCCGATTGAGGACTGTGTGCGCTGAGGATGCGCCGCCGCCCGGCGCTCGGCGCCGCGACGCCGTCTGCTGCTCGGTCGCCTCTGCGGTTCTCGCAGGTGGATTGTATCGCAGCTGTGCGGACGTGTTGGCGCGTGCGCTGTGCTGGGAGAGTTCGCTTCGGCACCCAAGTGGGGCTTTTGGCCTTCTGTGGCGCTGGCGTTGGAGCTGCCGGCCACCGTAGGTGGCGCGTGTTGTCTCCCGCCGGCAATGCCACGACAGCACGCTCCCGGGCCTCTGTCGGCAGCGGCAAGCTCAGTTGGGAGCACGGGTGGTCGCACCTAAAGCGTCTACTCGCCAAACTCCGGGCGATTGCGCCTCTCTCGAACCCGACCAAGTACTTAGGACGGCGCTGCGCGCCGCCGGGACCTGAGAGGGTTTCGAGGTGTATTGTGCAGGGGAGCTCAGCCTCCTCCTGTTTGCAGAATAATTGAGCGGACGCTTGCGTGTTCGCGCGGGCCCCCGGGACACACTCCCGGGCGGCCGGCTGCTCAGCTCTAGTTGACGCAGCTCCCTGGTTGATCCTGCCAGTAGTCATATGCTTGTCTCAAAGATTAAGCCATGCATGTCTCAGTACAAGCCGCATTAAGGTGAAACCGCGAATGGCTCATTAAATCAGTTATGGTTCCTTAGATCGTACCCACGTTACTTGGATAACTGTGGTAATTCTAGAGCTAATACATGCAAACAGAGTCCCGACCAGAGATGGAAGGGACGCTTTTATTAGATCAAAACCAATCGGTCGGCTCGTCCGGTCCGTTTGCCTTGGTGACTCTGAATAACTTTGGGCTGATCGCACGGTCCTCGTACCGGCGACGCATCTTTCAAATGTCTGCCTTATCAACTGTCGATGGTAGGTTCTGCGCCTACCATGGTTGTAACGGGTAACGGGGAATCAGGGTTCGATTCCGGAGAGGGAGCCTGAGAAACGGCTACCACATCCAAGGAAGGCAGCAGGCGCGCAAATTACCCACTCCCGGCACGGGGAGGTAGTGACGAAAAATAACGATACGGGACTCATCCGAGGCCCCGTAATCGGAATGAGTACACTTTAAATCCTTTAACGAGTATCTATTGGAGGGCAAGTCTGGTGCCAGCAGCCGCGGTAATTCCAGCTCCAATAGCGTATATTAAAGTTGTTGCGGTTAAAAAGCTCGTAGTTGGATTTGTGTCCCACGCTGTTGGTTCACCGCCCGTCGGTGTTTAACTGGCATGTATCGTGGGACGTCCTGCCGGTGGGGCGAGCTGAAGGCGTGCGACGCGCCTCGTGCGTGCTCGTGCGTCCCGAGGCGGACCCCGTTGCAATCCTACCAGGGTGCTCTTGAGTGAGTGTCTCGGTGGGCCGGCACGTTTACTTTGAACAAATTAGAGTGCTTAAAGCAGGCAAGCCCGCCTGAATACTGTGTGCATGGAATAATGGAATAGGACCTCGGTTCTATTTTGTTGGTTTTCGGAACCCGAGGTAATGATTAATAGGGACAGGCGGGGGCATTCGTATTGCGACGTTAGAGGTGAAATTCTTGGATCGTCGCAAGACGAACAGAAGCGAAAGCATTTGCCAAGTATGTTTTCATTAATCAAGAACGAAAGTTAGAGGTTCGAAGGCGATCAGATACCGCCCTAGTTCTAACCATAAACGATGCCAGCCAGCGATCCGCCGCAGTTCCTCCGATGACTCGGCGGGCAGCCTCCGGGAAACCAAAGCTTTTGGGTTCCGGGGGAAGTATGGTTGCAAAGCTGAAACTTAAAGGAATTGACGGAAGGGCACCACCAGGAGTGGAGCCTGCGGCTTAATTTGACTCAACACGGGAAACCTCACCAGGCCCGGACACCGGAAGGATTGACAGATTGATAGCTCTTTCTTGATTCGGTGGGTGGTGGTGCATGGCCGTTCTTAGTTGGTGGAGCGATTTGTCTGGTTAATTCCGATAACGAACGAGACTCTAGCCTGCTAACTAGTCGCGTGACATCCTTCGTGCTGTCAGCGATTACTTTTCTTCTTAGAGGGACAGGCGGCTTCTAGCCGCACGAGATTGAGCAATAACAGGTCTGTGATGCCCTTAGATGTTCTGGGCCGCAC
The DNA here is from genome assembly GCF_023864345.2 of Schistocerca serialis cubense. Lineage (NCBI taxonomy): Eukaryota > Metazoa > Arthropoda > Insecta > Orthoptera > Acrididae > Schistocerca > Schistocerca serialis. The sequence goes on from NW_026047364.1 coordinate 32,502, forward strand.
GCGCGCTACACTGAAGGAATCAGCGTGTCTTCCTAGGCCGAAAGGTCGGGGTAACCCGCTGAACCTCCTTCGTGCTAGGGATTGGGGCTTGCAATTGTTCCCCATGAACGAGGAATTCCCAGTAAGCGCGAGTCATAAGCTCGCGTTGATTACGTCCCTGCCCTTTGTACACACCGCCCGTCGCTACTACCGATTGAATGATTTAGTGAGGTCTTCGGACTGGTACGCGGCATTGACTCTGTCGTTGCCGATGCTACCGGAAAGATGACCAAACTTGATCATTTAGAGGAAGTAAAAGTCGTAACAAGGTTTCCGTAGGTGAACCTGCGGAAGGATCATTACCGACTAGACTGCATGTCTTTCGATGTGCGTGTCGTGTCGCGCAACACGCTACCTGTACGGCTCGCAGTAGCCGTGCGCCGCGTGCGGAACCACGCGTGCTTCTCAAAACTAACGCCAATGTTGTGTGGTACGAGCGCTGAAGCGCTGGAGCGGCTGGCCTGCGGCACCTGGCGCCTGGCGCCGGTTTTGAATGACTTTCGCCCGACTGCCTGTCCGCTCCGGTGTGGAGCCGTACGACGCCCATCGGCCGTGAGGCTGTTGGACACAGAACGCTTGAACAGGGGCCGCCACACGCCTACGTCCCGCCTATGCAACTGTCTTGAAAGAGACAGTGGAAACTAAGAAAAAGATCACCCAGGACGGTGGATCACTCGGCTCGTGGGTCGATGAAGAACGCAGCAAATTGCGCGTCGACATGTGAACTGCAGGACACATGAACATCGACGTTTCGAACGCACATTGCGGTCCATGGATTCCGTTCCCGGGCCACGTCTGGCTGAGGGTCGGCTACGTATACTGAAGCGCGCGGCGTTTGCCCCGCTTCGCAGACCTGGGAGCGTCGCGGCCGCCTGTGGGGCCGGCCGCGCCTCCTTAAACGTGCGATGCGCGCCCGTCGCCTGGCGGTTCGCATACCGGTACTTACTCGGTAGCGTGCACAGCCGGCTGGCGGTGTGGCGTGCGACACCTCGTACAACGACCTCAGAGCAGGCGAGACTACCCGCTGAATTTAAGCATATTACTAAGCGGAGGAAAAGAAACTAACAAGGATTCCCCCAGTAGCGGCGAGCGAACAGGGAAGAGTCCAGCACCGAACCCCGCAGGCTGCCGCCTGTCGTGGCATGTGGTGTTTGGGAGGGTCCACTACCCCGACGCCTCGCGCCGAGCCCAAGTCCAACTTGAATGAGGCCACGGCCCGTAGAGGGTGCCAGGCCCGTAGCGGCCGGTGCGAGCGTCGGCGGGACCTCTCCTTCGAGTCGGGTTGCTTGAGAGTGCAGCTCCAAGTGGGTGGTAAACTCCATCTGAGACTAAATATGACCACGAGACCGATAGCGAACAAGTACCGTGAGGGAAAGTTGAAAAGAACTTTGAAGAGAGAGTTCAAAAGTACGTGAAACCGTTCTGGGGTAAACGTGAGAAGTCCGAAAGGTCGAACGGGTGAGATTCACGCCCATCCGGCCACTGGCCTCCGCCCTCGGCAGATGGGGCCGGCCGCCCGCGCGGAGCAATCCGCGGCGGGGTCGTGTCCGGTTGCCTTTCCACTCGCCGCGGGGTGGGGCCGTTCCGGTGTGCGGTGGGCCGCACTTCTCCCCTAGTAGGACGTCGCGACCCGCTGGGTGCCGGCCTACGGCCCGGGTGCGCAGCCTGTCCTTCCGCGGGCCTCGGTTCGCGTCTGTTGGGCAGAGCCCCGGTGTCCTGGCTGGCTGCCCGGCGGTATATCTGGAGGAGTCGATTCGCCCCTTTGGGCGCTCGGGCTCCCGGCAAGCGCGCGCGGTTCTTCCCGGATGACGGACCTACCTGGCCCGGCCCCGGACCCGCGCCGCTGTTGGCTCGGGATGCTCTCGGGCGGAATAATCGCTCCCGTCAGCGGCGCTTCAGCTTTGGACAATTTCACGACCCGTCTTGAAACACGGACCAAGGAGTCTAACATGTGCGCGAGTCATTGGGCTGTACGAAACCTAAAGGCGTAATGAAAGTGAAGGTCTCGCCTTGCGCGGGCCGAGGGAGGATGGGGCTTCCCCGCCCTTCACGGGGCGGCGGCCTCCGCACTCCCGGGGCGTCTCGTCCTCATTGCGAGGTGAGGCGCACCTAGAGCGTACACGTTGGGACCCGAAAGATGGTGAACTATGCCTGGCCAGGACGAAGTCAGGGGAAACCCTGATGGAGGTCCGTAGCGATTCTGACGTGCAAATCGATCGTCGGAGCTGGGTATAGGGGCGAAAGACTAATCGAACCATCTAGTAGCTGGTTCCCTCCGAAGTTTCCCTCAGGATAGCTGGTGCTCGTACGAGTCTCATCCGGTAAAGCGAATGATTAGAGGCCTTGGGGCCGAAACGACCTCAACCTATTCTCAAACTTTAAATGGGTGAGATCTCCGGCTTGCTTGATATGCTGAAGCCGCGAGCAAACGACTCGGATCGGAGTGCCAAGTGGGCCACT
>NW_026047364.1:42500-45000 GCF_023864345.2 Schistocerca serialis cubense
CTTTGGCCGCACGGCGCCGCGTGCAGGGTGCGCCGGCGCGCAGCTACGCCGCCTGCCGCCTCCGTCGGCCGGCGCGCCTGCCACTGGCCGCCCCCACCAGCCGGCTGTAGCGCGTGCGCCCACGCACCGCGCGGCCAGCACGCCGGGAGGCCCCCCCTCACCGGCCGGGGACGGTCCCACCCAGCCACCGCCGCGTATCGCTTCACACCCACATGCCATTCACGTTCGTGGGCATGGTGGGTATCGCTGAAACAACCGGTTGGTAGCTCAACCGATCGTCGCCATCACTGATTCACCTCTAGCGAGAACAACCGCACCACAACGGTTTACCAGTTCTTCATTTGCGTAACGTCACCAGCAAACGTAGACGTCCATCGCCATTTGCAAATTCAACGATTGTTGCATGCCTGTGTCAGGTGTCACGACACACTATGTCTGCCCACATACACGCAACAACATGTGCACGCTTCGCGAACACGTGGAAGGTGGCCCCCGTACGTATGCGATGTCCATTGCGCGAACGACTGTCAACCGGCCTCTGTCGCATGTCGCAGATGTGGAACGCAGTGCACCATGCTATCACGGTGTGTGAGAAGAGACGACTACGTCTGACAACACGCGCCACTACATCAACAGACGGCTCATGCCGATCGCCATCCACGGCATACCATACTGCAATCCAGCTCTTATAGGGAGACGACATGTAGCTGAGTGCACAATATTTGGACCGTATGGTTCGCCGTTGTTGGCGCAGTCGTGGTACGGTCACACATGTACCACGATGTATCATTCAGTACATGAGGACCAATGTGCAGTACAGTGTGTGATTTGGACGTACAACATCAGCGGACAGTTGACACAAGCCGTACCACAACGTAGGCTGTGCTTCGCCATGCGAATGCCAATGAACAACTGCGAAGGGCATTGAGCATGTACGTCCTGCTGCCATCCGCATTACAGTGTATAGCTGCAAGGTGTTTAACATGAAGCGATACTCTGGGGACCGGGCAGTGCGAGTAGCAAACTATATTGCGGGGGTTGCAGTTAGGCAACACTACACTAATTTAACGCGTCGTATGACAATTACAGAGCAGGTTAAGGCCCAACGTGTGTTGGGTTAAGGCCCAACGTGTGTTGGGTTAAGGCCCAACGTGTGTTGGGTTAAGGCCCAACGTGTGTTGGGTTAAGGCCCAACGTGTGTTGGGTTAAGGCCCAACGTGTGTTGGGTTAAGGCCCAACGTGTGTTGGGTTAAGGCCCAACGTGTGTTGGGTTAAGGCCCAACGTGTGTTGGGTTAAGGCCCAACGTGTGTTGGGTTAAGGCCCAACGTGTGTTGGGTTAAGGCCCAACGTGTGTTGGGTTAAGGCCCAACGTGTGTTGGGTTAAGGCGCAACGTGTGTTGGGTTAAGGCGCAACGTGTGTTGGGTTAAGGCGCAACGTGTGTTGGGTTAAGGCGCAACGTGTGTTGGGTTAAGGCGCAACGTGTGTTGGGTTAAGGCGCAACGTGTGTTGGGTTAAGGCGCAACGTGTGTTGGGTTAAGGCGCAACGTGTGTTGGGTTAAGGCGCAACGTGTGTTGGGTTAAGGCGCAACATAGGTTAGGTTAAGGCGCAACATAGGTTAGGTTAAGGCGCAACATAGGTTAGGTTAAGGCGCAACATAGGTTAGGTTAAGGCGCAACATAGGTTAGGTTAAGGCGCAACATAGGTTAGGTTAAGGCGCAACATAGGTTAGGTTAAGGCGCAACATAGGTTAGGTTAAGGCGCAACATAGGTTAGGTTAAGGCGCAACATAGGTTAGGTTAAGGTACAATATAGGTTAGGTTAAGGTACAATATAGGGTAGGTTAAGGCGCAACATAGGTTAGGTTAAGGCACAACACGGGTTAGGTTAAGGCACAACACGGGTTAGGTTAAGGCACAACACGGGTTAGGTTAAGGCACAACACGGGTTAGGTTAAGGCACAACACGGGTTAGGTTAAGGCAGAATACGGGTTAGGTTAAGGCACAATACGGGTTAGGTTAAGGCACAATACGGGTTAGGTTAAGGCACAATACGGGTTAGGTTAAGGCAGAATACGGGTTAGGTTAAGGCACAATACGGGTTAGGTTAAGGCAGAATACGGGTTAGGTTAAGGCACAATACGGGTTAGGTTAAGGCACAATACGGGTTAGGTTAAGGCACAATACGGGTTAGGTTAAGGCACAATACGGGTTAGGTTAAGGCACAATACGGGTTAGGTTAAGGCACAATACGGGTTAGGTTAAGGCACAATACGGGTTAGGTTAAGGCACAATACGGGTTAGGTTAAGGCACAATACGGGTTAGGTTAAGGCACAATACGGGTTAGGTTAAGGCACAATACGGGTTAGGTTAAGGCACAATACGGGTTAGGTTAAGGCACAATACGGGTTAGGTTAAGGCACAATACGGGTTAGGTTAAGGCACAATACGGGTTAGGTTAAGGCACAATACGGGTTAGGTTAAGGCACAATACGGGTT
>NW_026047364.1:52500-57500 GCF_023864345.2 Schistocerca serialis cubense
GGAACAATTGCAAGCCCCAATCCCTAGCACGAAGGAGGTTCAGCGGGTTACCCCGACCTTTCGGCCTAGGAAGACACGCTGATTCCTTCAGTGTAGCGCGCGTGCGGCCCAGAACATCTAAGGGCATCACAGACCTGTTATTGCTCAATCTCGTGCGGCTAGAAGCCGCCTGTCCCTCTAAGAAGAAAAGTAATCGCTGACAGCACGAAGGATGTCACGCGACTAGTTAGCAGGCTAGAGTCTCGTTCGTTATCGGAATTAACCAGACAAATCGCTCCACCAACTAAGAACGGCCATGCACCACCACCCACCGAATCAAGAAAGAGCTATCAATCTGTCAATCCTTCCAGTGTCCGGGCCTGGTGAGGTTTCCCGTGTTGAGTCAAATTAAGCCGCAGGCTCCACTCCTGGTGGTGCCCTTCCGTCAATTCCTTTAAGTTTCAGCTTTGCAACCATACTTCCCCCGGAACCCAAAAGCTTTGGTTTCCCGGAGGCTGCCCGCCGAGTCATCGGAGGAACTGCGGCGGATCGCTGGCTGGCATCGTTTATGGTTAGAACTAGGGCGGTATCTGATCGCCTTCGAACCTCTAACTTTCGTTCTTGATTAATGAAAACATACTTGGCAAATGCTTTCGCTTCTGTTCGTCTTGCGACGATCCAAGAATTTCACCTCTAACGTCGCAATACGAATGCCCCCGCCTGTCCCTATTAATCATTACCTCGGGTTCCGAAAACCAACAAAATAGAACCGAGGTCCTATTCCATTATTCCATGCACACAGTATTCAGGCGGGCTTGCCTGCTTTAAGCACTCTAATTTGTTCAAAGTAAACGTGCCGGCCCACCGAGACACTCACTCAAGAGCACCCTGGTAGGATTGCAACGGGGTCCGCCTCGGGACGCACGAGCACGCACGAGGCGCGTCGCACGCCTTCAGCTCGCCCCACCGGCAGGACGTCCCACGATACATGCCAGTTAAACACCGACGGGCGGTGAACCAACAGCGTGGGACACAAATCCAACTACGAGCTTTTTAACCGCAACAACTTTAATATACGCTATTGGAGCTGGAATTACCGCGGCTGCTGGCACCAGACTTGCCCTCCAATAGATACTCGTTAAAGGATTTAAAGTGTACTCATTCCGATTACGGGGCCTCGGATGAGTCCCGTATCGTTATTTTTCGTCACTACCTCCCCGTGCCGGGAGTGGGTAATTTGCGCGCCTGCTGCCTTCCTTGGATGTGGTAGCCGTTTCTCAGGCTCCCTCTCCGGAATCGAACCCTGATTCCCCGTTACCCGTTACAACCATGGTAGGCGCAGAACCTACCATCGACAGTTGATAAGGCAGACATTTGAAAGATGCGTCGCCGGTACGAGGACCGTGCGATCAGCCCAAAGTTATTCAGAGTCACCAAGGCAAACGGACCGGACGAGCCGACCGATTGGTTTTGATCTAATAAAAGCGTCCCTTCCATCTCTGGTCGGGACTCTGTTTGCATGTATTAGCTCTAGAATTACCACAGTTATCCAAGTAACGTGGGTACGATCTAAGGAACCATAACTGATTTAATGAGCCATTCGCGGTTTCACCTTAATGCGGCTTGTACTGAGACATGCATGGCTTAATCTTTGAGACAAGCATATGACTACTGGCAGGATCAACCAGGGAGCTGCGTCAACTAGAGCTGAGCAGCCGGCCGCCCGGGAGTGTGTCCCGGGGGCCCGCGCGAACACGCAAGCGTCCGCTCAATTATTCTGCAAACAGGAGGAGGCTGAGCTCCCCTGCACAATACACCTCGAAACCCTCTCAGGTCCCGGCGGCGCGCAGCGCCGTCCTAAGTACTTGGTCGGGTTCGAGAGAGGCGCAATCGCCCGGAGTTTGGCGAGTAGACGCTTTAGGTGCGACCACCCGTGCTCCCAACTGAGCTTGCCGCTGCCGACAGAGGCCCGGGAGCGTGCTGTCGTGGCATTGCCGGCGGGAGACAACACGCGCCACCTACGGTGGCCGGCAGCTCCAACGCCAGCGCCACAGAAGGACAAAAGCCCCACTTGGGTGCCGAAGCGAACTCTCCCAGCACAGCGCACGCGCCAACACGTCCGCACAGCTGCGATACAATCCACCTGCGAGAACCGCAGAGGCGACCGAGCAGCAGACGGCGTCGCGGCGCCGAGCGCCGGGCGGCGGCGCATCCTCAGCGCACACAGTCCTCAATCGGACCAGCACACTGCAGATGTCCACCGCGCTTCGCACCGGGCCCGCGAGGACCTACTTTGGCCGCACGGCGCCGCGTGCAGGGTGCGCCGGCGCGCAGCTACGCCGCCTGCCGCCTCCGTCGGCCGGCGCGCCTGCCACTGGCCGCCCCCACCAGCCGGCTGTAGCGCGTGCGCCCACGCACCGCGCGGCCAGCACGCCGGGAGGCCCCCCCTCACCGGCCGGGGACGGTCCCACCCAGCCACCGCCGCGTATCGCTTCACACCCACATGCCATTCACGTTCGTGGGCATGGTGGGTATCGCTGAAACAACCGGTTGGTAGCTCAACCGATCGTCGCCATCACTGATTCACCTCTAGCGAGAACAACCGCACCACAACGGTTTACCAGTTCTTCATTTGCGTAACGTCACCAGCAAACGTAGACGTCCATCGCCATTTGCAAATTCAACGATTGTTGCATGCCTGTGTCAGGTGTCACGACACACTATGTCTGCCCACATACACGCAACAACATGTGCACGCTTCGCGAACACGTGGAAGGTGGCCCCCGTACGTATGCGATGTCCATTGCGCGAACGACTGTCAACCGGCCTCTGTCGCATGTCGCAGATGTGGAACGCAGTGCACCATGCTATCACGGTGTGTGAGAAGAGACGACTACGTCTGACAACACGCGCCACTACATCAACAGACGGCTCATGCCGATCGCCATCCACGGCATACCATACTGCAATCCAGCTCTTATAGGGAGACGACATGTAGCTGAGTGCACAATATTTGGACCGTATGGTTCGCCGTTGTTGGCGCAGTCGTGGTACGGTCACACATGTACCACGATGTATCATTCAGTACATGAGGACCAATGTGCAGTACAGTGTGTGATTTGGACGTACAACATCAGCGGACAGTTGACACAAGCCGTACCACAACGTAGGCTGTGCTTCGCCATGCGAATGCCAATGAACAACTGCGAAGGGCATTGAGCATGTACGTCCTGCTGCCATCCGCATTACAGTGTATAGCTGCAAGGTGTTTAACATGAAGCGATACTCTGGGGACCGGGCAGTGCGAGTAGCAAACTATATTGCGGGGGTTGCAGTTAGGCAACACTACACTAATTTAACGCGTCGTATGACAATTACAGAGCAGGTTAAGGCCCAACGTGTGTTGGGTTAAGGCCCAACGTGTGTTGGGTTAAGGCCCAACGTGTGTTGGGTTAAGGCCCAACGTGTGTTGGGTTAAGGCCCAACGTGTGTTGGGTTAAGGCCCAACGTGTGTTGGGTTAAGGCCCAACGTGTGTTGGGTTAAGGCCCAACGTGTGTTGGGTTAAGGCCCAACGTGTGTTGGGTTAAGGCCCAACGTGTGTTGGGTTAAGGCGCAACGTGTGTTGGGTTAAGGCGCAACGTGTGTTGGGTTAAGGCGCAACGTGTGTTGGGTTAAGGCGCAACGTGTGTTGGGTTAAGGCGCAACGTGTGTTGGGTTAAGGCGCAACGTGTGTTGGGTTAAGGCGCAACGTGTGTTGGGTTAAGGCGCAACGTGTGTTGGGTTAAGGCGCAACGTGTGTTGGGTTAAGGCGCAACATAGGTTAGGTTAAGGCGCAACATAGGTTAGGTTAAGGCGCAACATAGGTTAGGTTAAGGCGCAACATAGGTTAGGTTAAGGCGCAACATAGGTTAGGTTAAGGCGCAACATAGGTTAGGTTAAGGCGCAACATAGGTTAGGTTAAGGCGCAACATAGGTTAGGTTAAGGCGCAACATAGGTTAGGTTAAGGCGCAACATAGGTTAGGTTAAGGCGCAACATAGGTTAGGTTAAGGTACAATATAGGTTAGGTTAAGGTACAATATAGGGTAGGTTAAGGCGCAACATAGGTTAGGTTAAGGCACAACACGGGTTAGGTTAAGGCACAACACGGGTTAGGTTAAGGCACAAAACGGGTTAGGTTAAGGCACAACACGGGTTAGGTTAAGGCACAACACGGGTTAGGTTAAGGCAGAATACGGGTTAGGTTAAGGCACAATACGGGTTAGGTTAAGGCACAATACGGGTTAGGTTAAGGCACAATACGGGTTAGGTTAAGGCAGAATACGGGTTAGGTTAAGGCACAATACGGGTTAGGTTAAGGCAGAATACGGGTTAGGTTAAGGCACAATACGGGTTAGGTTAAGGCACAATACGGGTTAGGTTAAGGCACAATACGGGTTAGGTTAAGGCACAATACGGGTTAGGTTAAGGCACAATACGGGTTAGGTTAAGGCACAATACGGGTTAGGTTAAGGCACAATACGGGTTAGGTTAAGGCACAATACGGGTTAGGTTAAGGCACAATACGGGTTAGGTTAAGGCACAATACGGGTTAGGTTAAGGCACAATACGGGTTAGGTTAAGGCACAATACGGGTTAGGTTAAGGCACAATACGGGTTAGGTTAAGGCACAATACGGGTTAGGTTAAGGCACAATACGGGTTAGGTTAAGGCACAATACGGGTTAGGTTAAGGCACAATATGGGTTAGGTTAAGGCACAATATGGGTTAGGTTAAGGCACAATATGGGTTAGGTTAAGGCACAATATGGGTTAGGTTAAGGCACAATATGGGTTAGGTTAAGGCACAATATGGGTTAGGTTAAGGTACACATTGTTGTAAGGAAAGGTGTTTTGGGGGGGGGGGGCGGCAGTTTGTTGATTGTGATTATCGTAAGTAAATGACTGCGGCATCATCTGATTTGCCACGTCAGGGTGCACCTTTGGCTCATAACAGGCGGCGCTCTGATTCCATGCTTGTGG
>NW_026047364.1:67500-70000 GCF_023864345.2 Schistocerca serialis cubense
AACACGCGCCACTACATCAACAGACGGCTCATGCCGATCGCCATCCACGGCATACCATACTGCAATCCAGCTCTTATAGGGAGACGACATGTAGCTGAGTGCACAATATTTGGACCGTATGGTTCGCCGTTGTTGGCGCAGTCGTGGTACGGTCACACATGTACCACGATGTATCATTCAGTACATGAGGACCAATGTGCAGTACAGTGTGTGATTTGGACGTACAACATCAGCGGACAGTTGACACAAGCCGTACCACAACGTAGGCTGTGCTTCGCCATGCGAATGCCAATGAACAACTGCGAAGGGCATTGAGCATGTACGTCCTGCTGCCATCCGCATTACAGTGTATAGCTGCAAGGTGTTTAACATGAAGCGATACTCTGGGGACCGGGCAGTGCGAGTAGCAAACTATATTGCGGGGGTTGCAGTTAGGCAACACTACACTAATTTAACGCGTCGTATGACAATTACAGAGCAGGTTAAGGCCCAACGTGTGTTGGGTTAAGGCCCAACGTGTGTTGGGTTAAGGCCCAACGTGTGTTGGGTTAAGGCCCAACGTGTGTTGGGTTAAGGCCCAACGTGTGTTGGGTTAAGGCCCAACGTGTGTTGGGTTAAGGCCCAACGTGTGTTGGGTTAAGGCCCAACGTGTGTTGGGTTAAGGCCCAACGTGTGTTGGGTTAAGGCCCAACGTGTGTTGGGTTAAGGCCCAACGTGTGTTGGGTTAAGGCCCAACGTGTGTTGGGTTAAGGCCCAACGTGTGTTGGGTTAAGGCCCAACGTGTGTTGGGTTAAGGCGCAACGTGTGTTGGGTTAAGGCGCAACGTGTGTTGGGTTAAGGCGCAACGTGTGTTGGGTTAAGGCGCAACGTGTGTTGGGTTAAGGCGCAACGTGTGTTGGGTTAAGGCGCAACGTGTGTTGGGTTAAGGCGCAACGTGTGTTGGGTTAAGGCGCAACGTGTGTTGGGTTAAGGCGCAACGTGTGTTGGGTTAAGGCGCAACGTGTGTTGGGTTAAGGCGCAACATAGGTTAGGTTAAGGCGCAACATAGGTTAGGTTAAGGCGCAACATAGGTTAGGTTAAGGCGCAACATAGGTTAGGTTAAGGCGCAACATAGGTTAGGTTAAGGCGCAACATAGGTTAGGTTAAGGCGCAACATAGGTTAGGTTAAGGCGCAACATAGGTTAGGTTAAGGCGCAACATAGGTTAGGTTAAGGCGCAACATAGGTTAGGTTAAGGCGCAACATAGGTTAGGTTAAGGTACAATATAGGTTAGGTTAAGGTACAATATAGGGTAGGTTAAGGCGCAACATAGGTTAGGTTAAGGCACAACACGGGTTAGGTTAAGGCACAACACGGGTTAGGTTAAGGCACAACACGGGTTAGGTTAAGGCACAACACGGGTTAGGTTAAGGCAGAATACGGGTTAGGTTAAGGCACAATACGGGTTAGGTTAAGGCACAATACGGGTTAGGTTAAGGCACAATACGGGTTAGGTTAAGGCAGAATACGGGTTAGGTTAAGGCACAATACGGGTTAGGTTAAGGCAGAATACGGGTTAGGTTAAGGCACAATACGGGTTAGGTTAAGGCACAATACGGGTTAGGTTAAGGCACAATACGGGTTAGGTTAAGGCACAATACGGGTTAGGTTAAGGCACAATACGGGTTAGGTTAAGGCACAATACGGGTTAGGTTAAGGCACAATACGGGTTAGGTTAAGGCACAATACGGGTTAGGTTAAGGCACAATACGGGTTAGGTTAAGGCACAATACGGGTTAGGTTAAGGCACAATACGGGTTAGGTTAAGGCACAATACGGGTTAGGTTAAGGCACAATACGGGTTAGGTTAAGGCACAATACGGGTTAGGTTAAGGCACAATACGGGTTAGGTTAAGGCACAATACGGGTTAGGTTAAGGCACAATACGGGTTAGGTTAAGGCACAATACGGGTTAGGTTAAGGCACAATACGGGTTAGGTTAAGGCACAATATGGGTTAGGTTAAGGCACAATATGGGTTAGGTTAAGGCACAATATGGGTTAGGTTAAGGCACAATATGGGTTAGGTTAAGGCACAATATGGGTTAGGTTAAGGTACACATTGTTGTAAGGAAAGGTGTTTTGGGGGGGGGGGGCGGCAGTTTGTTGATTGTGATTATCGTAAGTAAATGACTGCGGCATCATCTGATTTGCCACGTCAGGGTGCACCTTTGGCTCATAACAGGCGGCGCTCTGATTCCATGCTTGTGGCAGACCTGTGTCTTTCATTCCTGCCAGTTTGTGTGGTGTGACAGGAGGCAGTATTGTGATGTTGGGTGCACCCCTGTGTGGGACATGTGTGGGTGTTGGTGGCTTAGCTGAGCAATGGTGGTTGTCGGAAGGGTGGGATATTCTGTTTTCCGAGTGGACCTCCCGGTCTGGTTATGATAGTGTGGATTGTCTAATGTGGCAGAGAGGATGCACTGGGTGTTGTTCCATGCTGGTGCTTACATATCGTCTGC
>NW_026047364.1:75000-77500 GCF_023864345.2 Schistocerca serialis cubense
GCCCTCAGCACGGGGCGGAGGGCGGCATGGTCCACCGAATCGAACGCTTTAGAGACGTCGATCGATGCCACAAAAACAGAGCGACAGGAGCGGACTGCGTCGGTGAGAGCAGTGTCCAAGATGAAGGTGTTTTCCAACATCCCATCCCGGGGGATGAATGCCCGCTGACGTTCGTCCACAGCACATGCACGCATCAGGCGTGACGCGAGAACCTTGTGAAAGGTCCGCGCCAACACCGAGCAGACCGTAATGGGGCGAAAGTCAGCGGGGGATGTTGGTGCAGCCGTTTTGGGGAGAAGTGACGTCCGGGCGCGAAGCAGACGCTCGGGGAGGGCGCGGGCCAGGAGGAAGAGGTTCAAGAGTTTCACCAGGACTTCATGCGGCAGGCGCCGCAGCTCCGCTGGAGTCAGGCCGTCCGGCCCGGCTGCCGATCCCCTGGGCGGCAAGGCAGCAGCGACCTCCTCACGTGTGACCGGCCCCCATAGGCACTCAGGAGCGACAGGCTCCGAGTGCGGGAGAAGGCGGTCACGGATGAAGCCGGCGGTGGAGATCGGCTTCTTCGTGAAGAGGTCCGCCCAGAAGTCCAGCAGACCGGGGATGTCGGGTGGCGGCTGCAGCAGGGTGCCGTCCAGCAAGCCGCGCACGCAACGCGCACGCGACCTACGGAAGGCGTCCTGTGTCCGCGCGTATTCCCAGCGGCGCCGCTTGCGCTTCTGCAGCGGCGGGGCGGCAGGCGGCCGCTTGGATGGTTGGCGCGGCCGCTGTGTCCTGGTGATCGACCTCTCCCCCCTGGACCCGACCGACGCAAGGGCATCCGGGAGCATGCCCAGGATGACATCGGGCGGCGTGCCCCGCCCCAGACCAATGACTCGATCCAGGGCAGAGAAACGCTGGGCGGAAGCAGGTAGCCCCGCCAGATGCTCCCAGATGGCGGCGTCAGTCGGCCCCTCCGGCGGCGGCCCGGTGGTGTCGGCCGCGAAGTCCTCGGCTGCGTCGACGGGCGGCGCAGCGGCCTCGCCCGCGTCAGGCAGCGAGCTCGCTGCTCCACGGCGGGACGCCGGCTCTTCACCCCGACCGATCTCAAGTGCCTCCATGAATTGGCGGACAAGCTGCTTGTGGGCAGCTTGCCGCCGTCGGCACTTGATTGCCTCAAGCGTTCGGTCGGGGAACATCCTGGTAAGTTCTTGATTTACAAAGAAGAACCGGGCGTCCCTCTCCAGGAACAGTTCGGCCTCTGCCTTGGCGAGCGACAGGACTTCTTCCTCCGTCCACCTCGCGCGATGCCTCTCCGTCACGATCTCAGCGTTGGCGGCCGCAGGGTGTTGGCGGCGGCGATGGACCCCGAGACCGTTCTTCGTGGTAAAAGTGCGGTGGCACTCACTGCAAGCAAAGGGAGCTACACAAACTATCGCATTTTCGTTACGGCCGGTTGGCCGGATAGGTGCTGGGGTAGCTGGGGTGGCACCTTCAGCGGAAGGGCCACCATCTCTTGTTTCTTGTCGGCTGCCCCCAACTATAAAGGGATAATGCGAGGGGGGGCTGGTAACCCCCCCAAGCCCCTGGTGCCGTCTTCCACTCTGCAAAAATCAGCGGGCCCACGAGAAGGGGAGAAGACCGCAGGAGAGGAGAGGCTAAGAGGGCTAGGCCCATGTATTGCGCATCACTCTCCCTGTAACTATAACCCAAGGAAGGCACCTCACAGCAGCAGCACGACTACATCAAGACCGCACTTAAGAGAGTCATAGTTACTCCCGCCGTTTACCCGCGCTTGCTTGAATTTCTTCACGTTGACATTCAGAGCACTGGGCAGAAATCACATTGCGTCAACACCCGCTAGGGCCATCGCAATGCTTTGTTTTAATTAGACAGTCGGATTCCCCCAGTCCGTGCCAGTTCTGAGTTGATCGTTGAATGGCGGCCGAAGAGAATCCGCGCACCCGCGCGCCCCCGGAGGAGCACGCTAAGGCGGACGCGGCCTCGCAGCAAGGAAGATCCGTGGGAGGCCAAGGCACGGGACCGAGCTCGGATCCTGCACGCAGGTTGAAGCACCGGGGCGCGAACGCCGCGCAGGCGCGCGCATCCTGCACCGCCGGCCAGCACGAGGCCAACCGACGGCGAGAGCAGACCACGCCCGCGCTAAACGCCCGCACTTACCGGCACCCCTACGGCACTCACCTCGCCCAGGCCCGGCACGTTAGCGCTGACCCACTTCCCGACCAAGCCCGACACGCCCCGATCCTCAGAGCCAATCCTTATCCCGAAGTTACGGATCCAATTTGCCGACTTCCCTTACCTACATTATTCTATCGACTAGAGGCTCTTCACCTTGGAGACCTGCTGCGGATATGGGTACGAACCGGCGCGACACCTCCACGTGGCCCTCTCCCGGATTTTCAAGGTCCGAGGGGAAGATCGGGACACCGCCGCAACTGCGGTGCTCTTCGCGTTCCAAACCCTATCTCCCTGCTAGAGGATTCCAGGGAACTCGAACGCTCATGCA
>NW_026047364.1:82500-85000 GCF_023864345.2 Schistocerca serialis cubense
GCGTGCTGTCGTGGCATTGCCGGCGGGAGACAACACGCGCCACCTACGGTGGCCGGCAGCTCCAACGCCAGCGCCACAGAAGGACAAAAGCCCCACTTGGGTGCCGAAGCGAACTCTCCCAGCACAGCGCACGCGCCAACACGTCCGCACAGCTGCGATACAATCCACCTGCGAGAACCGCAGAGGCGACCGAGCAGCAGACGGCGTCGCGGCGCCGAGCGCCGGGCGGCGGCGCATCCTCAGCGCACACAGTCCTCAATCGGACCAGCACACTGCAGATGTCCACCGCGCTTCGCACCGGGCCCGCGAGGACCTACTTTGGCCGCACGGCGCCGCGTGCAGGGTGCGCCGGCGCGCAGCTACGCCGCCTGCCGCCTCCGTCGGCCGGCGCGCCTGCCACTGGCCGCCCCCACCAGCCGGCTGTAGCGCGTGCGCCCACGCACCGCGCGGCCAGCACGCCGGGAGGCCCCCCCTCACCGGCCGGGGACGGTCCCACCCAGCCACCGCCGCGTATCGCTTCACACCCACATGCCATTCACGTTCGTGGGCATGGTGGGTATCGCTGAAACAACCGGTTGGTAGCTCAACCGATCGTCGCCATCACTGATTCACCTCTAGCGAGAACAACCGCACCACAACGGTTTACCAGTTCTTCATTTGCGTAACGTCACCAGCAAACGTAGACGTCCATCGCCATTTGCAAATTCAACGATTGTTGCATGCCTGTGTCAGGTGTCACGACACACTATGTCTGCCCACATACACGCAACAACATGTGCACGCTTCGCGAACACGTGGAAGGTGGCCCCCGTACGTATGCGATGTCCATTGCGGCGAACGACTGTCAACCGGCCTCTGTCGCATGTCGCAGATGTGGAACGCAGTGCACCATGCTATCACGGTGTGTGAGAAGAGACGACTACGTCTGACAACACGCGCCACTACATCAACAGACGGCTCATGCCGATCGCCATCCACGGCATACCATACTGCAATCCAGCTCTTATAGGGAGACGACATGTAGCTGAGTGCACAATATTTGGACCGTATGGTTCGCCGTTGTTGGCGCAGTCGTGGTACGGTCACACATGTACCACGATGTATCATTCAGTACATGAGGACCAATGTGCAGTACAGTGTGTGATTTGGACGTACAACATCAGCGGACAGTTGACACAAGCCGTACCACAACGTAGGCTGTGCTTCGCCATGCGAATGCCAATGAACAACTGCGAAGGGCATTGAGCATGTACGTCCTGCTGCCATCCGCATTACAGTGTATAGCTGCAAGGTGTTTAACATGAAGCGATACTCTGGGGACCGGGCAGTGCGAGTAGCAAACTATATTGCGGGGGTTGCAGTTAGGCAACACTACACTAATTTAACGCGTCGTATGACAATTACAGAGCAGGTTAAGGCCCAACGTGTGTTGGGTTAAGGCCCAACGTGTGTTGGGTTAAGGCCCAACGTGTGTTGGGTTAAGGCCCAACGTGTGTTGGGTTAAGGCCCAACGTGTGTTGGGTTAAGGCCCAACGTGTGTTGGGTTAAGGCCCAACGTGTGTTGGGTTAAGGCCCAACGTGTGTTGGGTTAAGGCCCAACGTGTGTTGGGTTAAGGCCCAACGTGTGTTGGGTTAAGGCCCAACGTGTGTTGGGTTAAGGCCCAACGTGTGTTGGGTTAAGGCGCAACGTGTGTTGGGTTAAGGCGCAACGTGTGTTGGGTTAAGGCGCAACGTGTGTTGGGTTAAGGCGCAACGTGTGTTGGGTTAAGGCGCAACGTGTGTTGGGTTAAGGCGCAACGTGTGTTGGGTTAAGGCGCAACGTGTGTTGGGTTAAGGCGCAACGTGTGTTGGGTTAAGGCGCAACGTGTGTTGGGTTAAGGCGCAACGTGTGTTGGGTTAAGGCGCAACATAGGTTAGGTTAAGGCGCAACATAGGTTAGGTTAAGGCGCAACATAGGTTAGGTTAAGGCGCAACATAGGTTAGGTTAAGGCGCAACATAGGTTAGGTTAAGGCGCAACATAGGTTAGGTTAAGGCGCAACATAGGTTAGGTTAAGGCGCAACATAGGTTAGGTTAAGGCGCAACATAGGTTAGGTTAAGGCGCAACATAGGTTAGGTTAAGGTACAATATAGGTTAGGTTAAGGTACAATATAGGGTAGGTTAAGGCGCAACATAGGTTAGGTTAAGGCACAACACGGGTTAGGTTAAGGCACAACACGGGTTAGGTTAAGGCACAACACGGGTTAGGTTAAGGCACAACACGGGTTAGGTTAAGGCAGAATACGGGTTAGGTTAAGGCACAATACGGGTTAGGTTAAGGCACAATACGGGTTAGGTTAAGGCACAATACGGGTTAGGTTAAGGCACAATACGGGTTAGGTTAAGGCAGAATACGGGTTAGGTTAAGGCACAATACGGGTTAGGTTAAGGCACAATACGGGTTAGGTTAAGGCACAATACGGGTTAGGTTAAGGCACAATACGGGTTAGGTTAAGGCACA
>NW_026047364.1:95000-97500 GCF_023864345.2 Schistocerca serialis cubense
CAGGGTGCGCCGGCGCGCAGCTACGCCGCCTGCCGCCTCCGTCGGCCGGCGCGCCTGCCACTGGCCGCCCCCACCAGCCGGCTGTAGCGCGTGCGCCCACGCACCGCGCGGCCAGCACGCCGGGAGGCCCCCCCTCACCGGCCGGGGACGGTCCCACCCAGCCACCGCCGCGTATCGCTTCACACCCACATGCCATTCACGTTCGTGGGCATGGTGGGTATCGCTGAAACAACCGGTTGGTAGCTCAACCGATCGTCGCCATCACTGATTCACCTCTAGCGAGAACAACCGCACCACAACGGTTTACCAGTTCTTCATTTGCGTAACGTCACCAGCAAACGTAGACGTCCATCGCCATTTGCAAATTCAACGATTGTTGCATGCCTGTGTCAGGTGTCACGACACACTATGTCTGCCCACATACACGCAACAACATGTGCACGCTTCGCGAACACGTGGAAGGTGGCCCCCGTACGTATGCGATGTCCATTGCGCGAACGACTGTCAACCGGCCTCTGTCGCATGTCGCAGATGTGGAACGCAGTGCACCATGCTATCACGGTGTGTGAGAAGAGACGACTACGTCTGACAACACGCGCCACTACATCAACAGACGGCTCATGCCGATCGCCATCCACGGCATACCATACTGCAATCCAGCTCTTATAGGGAGACGACATGTAGCTGAGTGCACAATATTTGGACCGTATGGTTCGCCGTTGTTGGCGCAGTCGTGGTACGGTCACACATGTACCACGATGTATCATTCAGTACATGAGGACCAATGTGCAGTACAGTGTGTGATTTGGACGTACAACATCAGCGGACAGTTGACACAAGCCGTACCACAACGTAGGCTGTGCTTCGCCATGCGAATGCCAATGAACAACTGCGAAGGGCATTGAGCATGTACGTCCTGCTGCCATCCGCATTACAGTGTATAGCTGCAAGGTGTTTAACATGAAGCGATACTCTGGGGACCGGGCAGTGCGAGTAGCAAACTATATTGCGGGGGTTGCAGTTAGGCAACACTACACTAATTTAACGCGTCGTATGACAATTACAGAGCAGGTTAAGGCCCAACGTGTGTTGGGTTAAGGCCCAACGTGTGTTGGGTTAAGGCCCAACGTGTGTTGGGTTAAGGCCCAACGTGTGTTGGGTTAAGGCCCAACGTGTGTTGGGTTAAGGCCCAACGTGTGTTGGGTTAAGGCCCAACGTGTGTTGGGTTAAGGCCCAACGTGTGTTGGGTTAAGGCCCAACGTGTGTTGGGTTAAGGCCCAACGTGTGTTGGGTTAAGGCCCAACGTGTGTTGGGTTAAGGCCCAACGTGTGTTGGGTTAAGGCGCAACGTGTGTTGGGTTAAGGCGCAACGTGTGTTGGGTTAAGGCGCAACGTGTGTTGGGTTAAGGCGCAACGTGTGTTGGGTTAAGGCGCAACGTGTGTTGGGTTAAGGCGCAACGTGTGTTGGGTTAAGGCGCAACGTGTGTTGGGTTAAGGCGCAACGTGTGTTGGGTTAAGGCGCAACGTGTGTTGGGTTAAGGCGCAACATAGGTTAGGTTAAGGCGCAACATAGGTTAGGTTAAGGCGCAACATAGGTTAGGTTAAGGCGCAACATAGGTTAGGTTAAGGCGCAACATAGGTTAGGTTAAGGCGCAACATAGGTTAGGTTAAGGCGCAACATAGGTTAGGTTAAGGCGCAACATAGGTTAGGTTAAGGCGCAACATAGGTTAGGTTAAGGCGCAACATAGGTTAGGTTAAGGCGCAACACAGGTTAGGTTAAGGCACAACACGGGTTAGGTTAAGGCACAACACGGGTTAGGTTAAGGCACAACACGGGTTAGGTTAAGGCACAACACGGGTTAGGTTAAGGCAGAATACGGGTTAGGTTAAGGCACAATACGGGTTAGGTTAAGGCACAATACGGGTTAGGTTAAGGCACAATACGGGTTAGGTTAAGGCAGAATACGGGTTAGGTTAAGGCACAATACGGGTTAGGTTAAGGCAGAATACGTGTTAGGTTAAGGCACAATACGGGTTAGGTTAAGGCACAATACGGGTTAGGTTAAGGCACAATACGGGTTAGGTTAAGGCACAATACGGGTTAGGTTAAGGCACAATACGGGTTAGGTTAAGGCACAATACGGGTTAGGTTAAGGCACAATACGGGTTAGGTTAAGGCACAATACGGGTTAGGTTAAGGCACAATACGGGTTAGGTTAAGGCACAATACGGGTTAGGTTAAGGCACAATACGGGTTAGGTTAAGGCACAATACGGGTTAGGTTAAGGCACAATACGGGTTAGGTTAAGGCACAATACGGGTTAGGTTAAGGCACAATACGGGTTAGGTTAAGGCACAATACGGGTTAGGTTAAGGCACAATACGGGTTAGGTTAAGGCACAATACGGGTTAGGTTAAGGCACAATACGGGTTAGGTTAAGGCACAATATGGGTTAGGTTAAGGCACAATATGGGTTAGGTTAAGGCACAATATGGGTTA
>NW_026047364.1:102500-105000 GCF_023864345.2 Schistocerca serialis cubense
TACCGGAAGGTTTCACCCACACGCAGGGCAGGCATGGTGGTATTGCCTGCTGTGAAGGTGACATTGCTGTCCACCTTCACCTTCTTCTCGCGCCCTGACGCGACTAAGGCGAGGGTGAAACACTTCCGGGCGTTGATCTGCAGCCCCAGGTGGGCGAGGGCTGCGGTAGCTGCGTCGATGAGGGACTGCAAGCCCCTCGGGGTCGCTGCAAACAGCAAGACGTCATCTGCAAAGGCCGCAGCGTTGACTCTGCGACCAAGGATCCGAGCTCCGATGTGGGAGGGCAGTTGGCCTAAAACGTAGTCCACCGCAAAGTTGAACAGGAGGGGGGAGAGGGGATCGCCCTGGCGAACGCCCCGTGCTGGCTGCACAGACACGCCCACGCCGGCGCCGTCCGCTATCACTGTCGTGCTGCCCTCGTAGCACCGCTCGACATACTCGACAAAGCAATCCGGCAGGCCATGCGCCTTCAGTACGGGGCGAAGGGCAGCATGATCTACCGAATCGAATGCCTTAGATACGTCGATCGATGCCACAAAGACAGAGCGGCAGGAGCGAACTGCGTCGGTGAGAGCAGTGTCCAAGATGAAGGTATTTTCCAACATCCCATCCCGAGGGATGAATGCCCGCTGACGTTCGTCCACAGCACAAGCGCGCATCAGGCGTGACGCGAGAACCTTGTGAAAGGTCCGCGCCAACACCGAGCAGACCGTAATGGGGCGAAAGTCAGCGGGGGATGTTGGTGCAGCCGTTTTCGGGAGAAGGGACGTCCGCGCGCGAAGCAGGCGTTCCGGAAGGGCGCGGGCCAGAAGGAAGAGATTCATCACTTTCACCAGGACTTCGTGCGGCAGACGCCGCAACTCCGCTGGGGTAAGGCCGTCCGGCCCGGCTGCTGATCCCCTGGGCGGCAACGCGGCGGCGACCTCCTCATGTGTGACCGGCCCCCATATGCACTCGAGAGCGACAGGCTCTGAGTGCGGGAGGAGGCGGTCACGAATGAAGCCCGCGGTGGAGATGGGCTTCTTGGTGAAGAGGTCCGCCCAGAAGTCCAGCAGACCAGGGATGGCAGGTGGCGGCTGGAGCAGGGTGCCATCCAAGAGGCCGCGCACGCAACGCGCACGCGACCGTCGGAAGGCATCCTGCGTTCTCGCGTACTCCCAGCGGCGCCGCTTGCGCTTCTGCGTCGGCGGCGCGGCAGGCGGCCGCTTCGATGGTTGGCGCGGCCGCTGTGTCCTGGTGATTGATCTCTCCCCTCTGGACCCGACCGACGCAAGGGCATCCGGGAGCATGCCCAGGATGACATCGGGCGGCGTGCCCCGCCCCAGACCGATGACACGATCCAGGGCAGAGAAACGCTGGGCGGAAGCGGGTAGCCCCGCCAGGTGCTCCCAGATGGCGGCGTCAGTCGGCCCCTCCGGCGGCGGCCCGGTGGTGTCGGCCGCGAAGTCCTCGGCTGCGTCGACGGGCGGCGCAGCGGCCTCGCCCGCGTCAGGCAGCGGGCTCGCCGCTCCCCGGCGGGACGCCGGCTCTTCCCCCCGACCGATCTCAAGCGCCTCCATGAATTGGCGGACAAGCTTCTTGTGGGCAGCTTGCCGCCGTCGGCACTTGATTGCCTCAAGCGTTCGGTCGGGGAACATCCTGATGAGCTCTTGATTTACAAAGAAGAACCGGGCGTCCCTCTCAAGGAACAGTTCGGCCTCTGCCTTGGCGAGCGACAGGACTTCTTCCTCCGTCCACCTTGCGCGATGCCTCTCCGTGACGATCTCCGCGTTGGCGGCCGCAAGATGTTGGCGGCGGCGATGGACCCCGAGACCGTTCTTGGTTGTAAAGCTGCGGTGGCACTCACTACAGGTATACATAGCTGCAAAAGTTACAAGATTTTCGGCACGGCCGGTTGGCCGGCTAGGTGCTGGGGGAGTTGGGGTGGCACCTTCAGCGGAAGGGCCACCACTTATTCTCTGCTTACTGCCCCCAACTAAAAAAGGGATAGTGCGAGGGGGGGCTGGTAACCCCCCCAAGCCCCTGGTGCGGTCTTCCACTCTGCGAAATCAGCGGGCCCACGAGAAGGGGAGAAGACCGCAGGAGAGGAGAGGCTAAGAGGGCTAGGCCCATGTATTGCGCATCACTCTCCCTGTAACTATAACCCAAGGAAGGCACCTCGCAGCAGCAGCACGACTACATCAAGACCGCACTTCGAGAAGCCAAGTCCGGATGCAGCCACACCGCTGCCACTTGGCCACCTTAAGAGAGTCATAGTTACTCCCGCCGTTTACCCGCGCTTGCTTGAATTTCTTCACGTTGACATTCAGAGCACTGGGCAGAAATCACATTGCGTCAACACCCGCTAGGGCCATCGCAATGCTTTGTTTTAATTAGACAGTCGGATTCCCCCAGTCCGTGCCAGTTCTGAGTTGATCGTTGAATGGCGGCCGAAGAGAATCCGCGCACCCGCGCGCCCCCGGAGGAGCACGCTAAGGCGGACGCGGCCTCGCAGCAAGGA
>NW_026047364.1:110000-112500 GCF_023864345.2 Schistocerca serialis cubense
ATTGGTTTTGATCTAATAAAAGCGTCCCTTCCATCTCTGGTCGGGACTCTGTTTGCATGTATTAGCTCTAGAATTACCACAGTTATCCAAGTAACGTGGGTACGATCTAAGGAACCATAACTGATTTAATGAGCCATTCGCGGTTTCACCTTAATGCGGCTTGTACTGAGACATGCATGGCTTAATCTTTGAGACAAGCATATGACTACTGGCAGGATCAACCAGGGAGCTGCGTCAACTAGAGCTGAGCAGCCGGCCGCCCGGGAGTGTGTCCCGGGGGCCCGCGCGAACACGCAAGCGTCCGCTCAATTATTCTGCAAACAGGAGGAGGCTGAGCTCCCCTGCACAATACACCTCGAAACCCTCTCAGGTCCCGGCGGCGCGCAGCGCCGTCCTAAGTACTTGGTCGGGTTCGAGAGAGGCGCAATCGCCCGGAGTTTGGCGAGTAGACGCTTTAGGTGCGACCACCCGTGCTCCCAACTGAGCTTGCCGCTGCCGACAGAGGCCCGGGAGCGTGCTGTCGTGGCATTGCCGGCGGGAGACAACACGCGCCACCTACGGTGGCCGGCAGCTCCAACGCCAGCGCCACAGAAGGACAAAAGCCCCACTTGGGTGCCGAAGCGAACTCTCCCAGCACAGCGCACGCGCCAACACGTCCGCACAGCTGCGATACAATCCACCTGCGAGAACCGCAGAGGCGACCGAGCAGCAGACGGCGTCGCGGCGCCGAGCGCCGGGCGGCGGCGCATCCTCAGCGCACACAGTCCTCAATCGGACCAGCACACTGCAGATGTCCACCGCGCTTCGCACCGGGCCCGCGAGGACCTACTTTGGCCGCACGGCGCCGCGTGCAGGGTGCGCCGGCGCGCAGCTACGCCGCCTGCCGCCTCCGTCGGCCGGCGCGCCTGCCACTGGCCGCCCCCACCAGCCGGCTGTAGCGCGTGCGCCCACGCACCGCGCGGCCAGCACGCCGGGAGGCCCCCCCTCACCGGCCGGGGACGGTCCCACCCAGCCACCGCCGCGTATCGCTTCACACCCACATGCCATTCACGTTCGTGGGCATGGTGGGTATCGCTGAAACAACCGGTTGGTAGCTCAACCGATCGTCGCCATCACTGATTCACCTCTAGCGAGAACAACCGCACCACAACGGTTTACCAGTTCTTCATTTGCGTAACGTCACCAGCAAACGTAGACGTCCATCGCCATTTGCAAATTCAACGATTGTTGCATGCCTGTGTCAGGTGTCACGACACACTATGTCTGCCCACATACACGCAACAACATGTGCACGCTTCGCGAACACGTGGAAGGTGGCCCCCGTACGTATGCGATGTCCATTGCGCGAACGACTGTCAACCGGCCTCTGTCGCATGTCGCAGATGTGGAACGCAGTGCACCATGCTATCACGGTGTGTGAGAAGAGACGACTACGTCTGACAACACGCGCCACTACATCAACAGACGGCTCATGCCGATCGCCATCCACGGCATACCATACTGCAATCCAGCTCTTATAGGGAGACGACATGTAGCTGAGTGCACAATATTTGGACCGTATGGTTCGCCGTTGTTGGCGCAGTCGTGGTACGGTCACACATGTACCACGATGTATCATTCAGTACATGAGGACCAATGTGCAGTACAGTGTGTGATTTGGACGTACAACATCAGCGGACAGTTGACACAAGCCGTACCACAACGTAGGCTGTGCTTCGCCATGCGAATGCCAATGAACAACTGCGAAGGGCATTGAGCATGTACGTCCTGCTGCCATCCGCATTACAGTGTATAGCTGCAAGGTGTTTAACATGAAGCGATACTCTGGGGACCGGGCAGTGCGAGTAGCAAACTATATTGCGGGGGTTGCAGTTAGGCAACACTACACTAATTTAACGCGTCGTATGACAATTACAGAGCAGGTTAAGGCCCAACGTGTGTTGGGTTAAGGCCCAACGTGTGTTGGGTTAAGGCCCAACGTGTGTTGGGTTAAGGCCCAACGTGTGTTGGGTTAAGGCCCAACGTGTGTTGGGTTAAGGCCCAACGTGTGTTGGGTTAAGGCCCAACGTGTGTTGGGTTAAGGCCCAACGTGTGTTGGGTTAAGGCCCAACGTGTGTTGGGTTAAGGCCCAACGTGTGTTGGGTTAAGGCCCAACGTGTGTTGGGTTAAGGCCCAACGTGTGTTGGGTTAAGGCCCAACGTGTGTTGGGTTAAGGCGCAACGTGTGTTGGGTTAAGGCGCAACGTGTGTTGGGTTAAGGCGCAACGTGTGTTGGGTTAAGGCGCAACGTGTGTTGGGTTAAGGCGCAACGTGTGTTGGGTTAAGGCGCAACGTGTGTTGGGTTAAGGCGCAACGTGTGTTGGGTTAAGGCGCAACGTGTGTTGGGTTAAGGCGCAACGTGTGTTGGGTTAAGGCGCAACATAGGTTAGGTTAAGGCGCAACATAGGTTAGGTTAAGGCGCAACATAGGTTAGGTTAAGGCGCAACATAGGTTAGGTTAAG
>NW_026047364.1:117500-132500 GCF_023864345.2 Schistocerca serialis cubense
CTTCCCTTCTTCGTCCATCTTGCCCTCTTCGCTGTCCGCAATATTTCTTTCTGCCCCGTAGGAGCAAGGCGGACAGAGGTCGCCCGTCCATAGTGGCATGGACATCCACATCACTATGGCCTGCGACCCTCCCTTCCTAAGTCTTCTCTTGGTTTTTGTCTATAATTTGATGCACATTACTCCTCAGACTTGGCTGAGGAGTACAGCTTTTCTCTCTTCTAATCTGCGTCGTTGCGCACAAATATCAGTTTTGCAAATTTTGAAACCTGATCGACTAGTTGTTGGAATACTTTAAATCTTTCTGGGCTTCTAAATATCTCCATGAGCGGTGTGTTCCGCAATTCCCGTCTTGCCTCATTGGCAACTGGATCGAATTCCGGGCATTCCAGAACTACGTGCTCGGGCGTCCCCACAGGAGCGCCACAGACACACTCAGGCGACCGCATACTGCCAATTCTGTGTAAGTATGTTGGATATGGGCCATGCCCGGATAAAAAGTGTACCACTCCAAGTGTTATTGTTAGATGTTTCATCTTAAGCCTCTCGCGGACACTGGGAAAGAAGTCGAAGACCCTTCTCCCAGTGTCTGAGGACTGCCACTGCTCTTGCCAGATATCTGTAATTTTCTCTTTAATCTGCTTGATATTATTCATGTGTTCTCCTATAAGTGCTGTTACTTTTTCGTATTCCCGCTTTTGGATCCAGTGTATAGCTGCATGTTGTCTAATCATTAAGTCCAGCGGGTGAAGTCCCATTATTACAAACAAAGCGTCCGTTGGTGTGGTGCTGAAAGCACCAACACACCGCATGATTACATTCCGCTGTATTCGTCTAATGACACGTGCTGGTTTCACCTGAGTGAGCCTGTGCGCCCACGCGCTGGAACCATACCCCACAACTGGTATCAGTATGCAATTATTGTACATTTTAGTTGCCCCAGGGGGCAAATGGAAACGTCTTTGAGCAATACTAATCAGTTTGTTGAATATTATAAGGGATTTGGTAGCCACATGGTCGATGTGCGGAGCATAGCTCCACGCCTCATCCATGAGGACGCCCAAGTATCTTGCGGACCTAGATCTCGAAACTAGTCTATTATCCAGCCGCACGACTGGATCACGGGCCAGCTTTCCTTTTAAAAGAATGTAATTTGATTTATGTGGTGCAACTTGTAATTTTGACTGATTCCGACGGTCTTGCTCGCCGGGGTGGGACTCCGGCCTGAGCCGTCAAGTGTCCTTCGCCGTGTCTCTGGATTTCCGAGACATGATCTGCCAAGCACGACTATCTCCTTCGACCATGATGAAAAGATCGTCTGCATACGCCACCGCTCCCAGTACCGTGTCGTTCCCATCCAAAGTTGTCAGCAGGGGGTCCATGTTTACATCCCAAAACACGGGGCCACACACAGAGCCCTGCGGGCAGCCCTTTGAGATGTCTTTCAACATCACGGCACCAGGAGCCGTGATTTTCGCAACTCTTTTCCGACAGTAATCCCTCAGGCAACCGTATAGCGCCCCCGGACACTCCATCTCCCTTAACTGGGAAAAGAGCGCCGGCCACCACAGGTTGTCGAAGGCGCCGGAAATATCCACCATGATGCCCAGGACGTATTTCTTCGTGGACAAGTGCACAATACTTGCTACTTTATTTATGGCATCAGATGTAGACTTGCCCTTTCTGAAACCGTATTGCAATTCACTCATACCACGAAGAAGCCTGTGGCTAGACAGTCTAGACATCAGAAGCTTTTCAAAGGTCTTGCCCAAAACGTCAAGTAAACAGATGGGCCTATAGGACTTTGCTAGTGTAGGGTCCTTATCTTGGCCCTTCTTGATTATGACTACTTCTGCTATTTTCCAGCATGTTGGGAAGCTCCGCAATTCCAAACATCTGTTGTAAATTTTGGCAAGACTTGGTGCCAACTTTTGTACTATGCACTGCAGTACTTCTGCCGGTATACCATCTGGCCCTGGGGCTTTCCGCCTCGCGAAGGATTTTATTGCTTGTACCACCTCCTCTTGCGAGAAGGGGTAGACTTGTAGATTATTATTGTATTCTATTTGGTCTTGCTGACGTATCTCCCTCTGCAGCTCAGTGTCCAAATCAGGTCGGTCGTCCGGTAGGAGCACACAAAGTAACTCCTCAGCAGTTTGTCTCCAGTCAATTGTCATGTCGTCAGTATCCTCCTTTTTGATTGTGGAGAGCTGCATTGGGGAGTGTATTTTCTCCCTCACGATTTTGTAGGGCATGCCCCAAGGGTCCAGGGTTAGATGTTCCTTTACGAAGTCCTCCCAACTCTGCTGTCTGTGTTGATTTAGGGTGTCCTTAAAGACCCTCTTCTGTCTTCTGTATATGGTAAGATGGAATTGTCTTTCTGCTTGGGCAAAAGCCCTCTGATAGTTCCTGCGTGCTCTGCGCATAGACTGCCTGAGCCGCGACAGCTCCGGAGTCCATGGCGCAGTCGCTTTCCGAATGAGACGTCTTTTCACTGGTATCGCTACGGCGATAGCCGTCTTTATAGAGGTAGTTAGGGCCTCTACTGCCTCGTCCACGTTAAATTCAATTCCGAGCTCTGGAGGATCGAACTCCGCCTCCAGAAGGCCCCAGTTGGCTCTCCCGTAGTCATAACGCATTGTCCACTCTGCAGGCACCCGGTCCTCCTCCACAGATATTTCAAATTCAATGACATTGTGATCACTCGTAGTTATACCGTCGTATGTTTTCCAGTTCAAAATTTTATTTGCAATGTCCATTGAGGTTAAAGTGATGTCAATGAAAGATGCTGCCCCGGCTCGGCTCCTATAAGTTGGAGGGTTGCCGGGGAGATTCGCAACATTCAAATTGTGTTCCATGATTAGATCTTCTAGTTCAATTCCTCTGTGGTCTTGTACCGGGCTATGCCAAAGCGGCGATTTCGCATTTGCATCCATTGATATTATTATAGGCTTGTCTTGTAAGGTTCTTATTGCTGTCCGCAATTGTCTCAGGTAAGTGTCAATATCATGTCTATACTGACAATACAGATTCATTAAATACAAACTGTGTCCTTTTAAATTTACTTCTACAACCGTGAGATGTGTAGTACATAATTGTGTAATTACAGTTGTTTTAATTAAATTACTTAGTATTATGATTGAGGTCATTGGTTGCTGGCCTGAGGCAATCACCTGTGCGTTAACGGGAAAGCCAGGGACCCTTCCCGAGACGGAGTATGGTTCTTGTATTATTAAGATAGGGACAGCGGGAATCTCGTTAATCCATTCATGCGCGTCACTAATTAGATGACGAGGCATTTGGCTATCAACAGCCGTCTTTATTCAAAATAATTTGAATAACACAAAATATATACATATATAGTACGTGGCAGGTGTTTGACGCCATGTCCGCCACCGAGGTGGGGACTTACAGGGCGGTACCACAAAATACAAGTATAAAACTAACATACACATATACATATATATCAGTGCGGAAGAATAACAACAAAGACACAAAATAAAGACACAAAGAAGAAAGAACAAAGACGGTTTATTCCTCCTGTGGATAGGCCCCAGGAGTCAAGGCGAAGAAAAATAACCAGCAGCCTAGCCGACGCCGACACGCTGCTTCGGGCTAGGAGCCGTCATACGCTCAAAAATCTTGTAACTTTTGCAGCAGCTCTGTAGTGTTCTTGTGCTCAGCACCGCCAGTTCTCGGGGTCGGAAGCCTAAGGCGGCGAGATCCCTCGCCGACGCTGGAGACCATACACCCCTCCAGTTCAACGTCGCGGTGGACACAATCACCTCCTCAACGTCACGGTGCAGGTTGGAGATGGCACGCCGGATGGACGGCGTGTCGTAGTAGGCCGCCTTCTGGGAGTGACACCAGTCGAGCCGGAGGTGGTCTC
The DNA here is from genome assembly GCF_023864345.2 of Schistocerca serialis cubense. Classification (NCBI taxonomy): domain Eukaryota; kingdom Metazoa; phylum Arthropoda; class Insecta; order Orthoptera; family Acrididae; genus Schistocerca; species Schistocerca serialis. Next base: position 121,387 of record NW_026047364.1, read on the forward strand.
CGACTATCTGGGCGTCGACCACGCGGGCGATGCCGTCTTTGACCGCCACCACGTCAGGCTTGCGGATGCCCTCAGGTGTTCGGAGGTGGGGCTCCACAGAGACATTGAAGCCCCTCTGCGCGAGTCCACGGGCGACATAACGCACTACAGCGTCATGGCGCTTGACCCGGGACCCGTGCGTCCTAAAGCAAGCCTGAAGTACGTGGTTGGCGGTCTCCACGGCCTGGCACCCCGCGCGGCATCTGGTGTCCGCCTCCCGCCCGCGACTGCGCCGTGCCTTCGTAGGGAAGGCGTTGATGCGGGCGCGGAGGGCGTCGATGTATTCACGCCCAGATAGCAGGCGACTGGTGTCGGCGACCCACTGATGTTGGCCACTGACGGCGGCAGAAGATGACAGTGCCGCACCGTCAATGGCGATGTGTAGGCGCGCCGCCCACATTTCCCCAACCTGCGTTGACGATTTGAGGAGGTGGCCCTCCCACATTAGGTGGCGCTCCAGCACCTCGATCTCACGCTGTACCTCATCCATGCCTACACCGTCGCAGGCTGGCCCTATCTTCTTCAGCGCCAGGAGACGGGACCGACGGAGGGTCGGACCCATCCATCGGCAAGATGGAATGCCGAGGCCCCCCTGGGCAACAGGAGCGTGGAAGTATCCCAGGGGGGTGTCCGCCGGAAGGCGGAACCATCTCCTGACGGCGGCCCGGATGGTAACGTCGGCCGACTTCAAAGCACCCACCCGGGTGCGGCTGAGGGCCAGCCCGTGGTACAGGCCAGGGAGAAGTACGTTGGTGAGAGCGTGGAGGCGCTGTTGCGGCTTCAGCGGAGCTCGGGAGATGACGTCAAGCTGCTCCACCAGGTGGCTACGTGGATTGAAGACACAGCGACCCGCCGTGGAAAATTGCAGCCCCAGGTACCGGAAGGTTTCACCCACACGCAGGGCAGGCATGGTGGTATTGCCTGCTGTGAAGGTGACATTGCTGTCCACCTTCACCTTCTTCTCGCGCCCTGACGCGACTAAGGCGAGGGTGAAACACTTCCGGGCGTTGATCTGCAGCCCCAGGTGGGCGAGGGCTGCGGTAGCTGCGTCGATGAGGGACTGCAAGCCCCTCGGGGTCGCTGCAAACAGCAAGACGTCATCTGCAAAGGCCGCAGCGTTGACTCTGCGACCGAGGATCCGAGCTCCGATGTGGGAGGGCAGTTGGCCTAAAACGTAGTCCACCGCAAAGTTGAACAGGAGGGGGGAGAGGGGATCGCCCTGGCGAACGCCCCGTGCTGGCTGCACAGACACGCCCACGCCGGCGCCGTCCGCTATCACTGTCGTGCTGCCCTCGTAGCACCGCTCGACATACTCGACAAAGCAATCCGGCAGGCCATGCGCCTTCAGCACGGGGCGAAGGGCAGCATGATCTACCGAATCGAATGCCTTAGATACGTCGATCGATGCCACAAAGACAGAGCGGCAGGAGCGAACTGCGTCGGTGAGAGCAGTGTCCAAGATGAAGGTATTTTCCAACATCCCATCCCGAGGGATGAATGCCCGCTGACGTTCGTCCACAGCACAAGCGCGCATCAGGCGTGACGCGAGAACCTTGTGAAAGGTCCGCGCCAACACCGAGCAGACCGTAATGGGGCGAAAGTCAGCGGGGGATGTTGGTGCAGCCGTTTTCGGGAGAAGGGACGTCCGCGCGCGAAGCAGGCGTTCCGGAAGGGCGCGGGCCAGAAGGAAGAGATTCATCACTTTCACCAGGACTTCGTGCGGCAGACGCCGCAACTCCGCTGGGGTAAGGCCGTCCGGCCCGGCTGCTGATCCCCTGGGCGGCAACGCGGCGGCGACCTCCTCATGTGTGACCGGCCCCCATATGCACTCGAGAGCGACAGGCTCTGAGTGCGGGAGGAGGCGGTCACGAATGAAGCCCGCGGTGGAGATGGGCTTCTTGGTGAAGAGGTCCGCCCAGAAGTCCAGCAGACCAGGGATGGCAGGTGGCGGCTGGAGCAGGGTGCCATCCAAGAGGCCGCGCACGCAACGCGCACGCGACCGTCGGAAGGCATCCTGCGTTCTCGCGTACTCCCAGCGGCGCCGCTTGCGCTTCTGCGCCGGCGGCGCGGCAGGCGGCCGCTTCGATGGTTGGCGCGGCCGCTGTGTCCTGGTGATCGATCTCTCCCCTCTGGACCCGACCGACGCAAGGGCATCCGGGAGCATGCCCAGGATGACATCGGGCGGCGTGCCCCGCCCCAGACCGATGACACGATCCAGGGCAGAGAAACGCTGGGCGGAAGCGGGTAGCCCCGCCAGATGCTCCCAGATGGCGGCGTCAGTCGGCCCCTCCGGCGGCGGCCCGGTGGTGTCGGCCGCGAAGTCCTCGGCTGCGTCGACGGGCGGCGCAGCGGCCTCGCCCGCGTCAGGCAGCGGGCTCGCCACTCCCCGGCGGGACGCCGGCTCTTCCCCCCGACCGATCTCAAGCGCCTCCATGAATTGGCGGACAAGCTGCTTGTGGGCAGCTTGCCGCCGTCGGCACTTGATTGCCTCAAGCGTTCGGTCGGGGAACATCCTGATGAGCTCTTGATTTACAAAGAAGAACCGGGCGTCCCTCTCGAGGAACAGTTCGGCCTCTGCCTTGGCGAGCGACAGGACTTCTTCCTCCGTCCACCTCGCGCGATGCCTCTCCGTGACGATCTCCGCGTTGGCGGCCGCAAGATGTTGGCGGCGGCGATGGACCCCGAGACCGTTCTTGGTTGTAAAGCTGCGGTGGCACTCACTACAGGTATACATAGCTGCAAAAGTTACAAGATTTTCGGCACGGCCGGTTGGCCGGCTAGGTGCTGGGGGAGTTGGGGTGGCACCTTCAGCGGAAGGGCCACCACTTATTCTCTGCTTACTGCCCCCAACTAAAAAAGGGATAGTGCGAGGGGGGGCTGGTAACCCCCCCAAGCCCCTGGTGCGGTCTTCCACTCTGCGAAATCAGCGGGCCCACGAGAAGGGGAGAAGACCGCAGGAGAGGAGAGGCTAAGAGGGCTAGGCCCATGTATTGCGCATCACTCTCCCTGTAACTATAACCCAAGGAAGGCACCTCGCAGCAGCAGCACGACTACATCAAGACCGCACTTCGAGAAGCCAAGTCCGGATGCAGCCACACCGCCGCCACTTGGCCACCTTAAGAGAGTCATAGTTACTCCCGCCGTTTACCCGCGCTTGCTTGAATTTCTTCACGTTGACATTCAGAGCACTGGGCAGAAATCACATTGCGTCAACACCCGCTAGGGCCATCGCAATGCTTTGTTTTAATTAGACAGTCGGATTCCCCCAGTCCGTGCCAGTTCTGAGTTGATCGTTGAATGGCGGCCGAAGAGAATCCGCGCACCCGCGCGCCCCCGGAGGAGCACGCTAAGGCGGACGCGGCCTCGCAGCAAGGAAGATCCGTGGGAGGCCAAGGCACGGGACCGAGCTCGGATCCTGCACGCAGGTTGAAGCACCGGGGCGCGAACGCCGCGCAGGCGCGCGCATCCTGCACCGCCGGCCAGCACGAGGCCAACCGACGGCGAGAGCAGACCACGCCCGCGCTAAACGCCCGCACTTACCGGCACCCCTACGGCACTCACCTCGCCCAGGCCCGGCACGTTAGCGCTGACCCACTTCCCGACCAAGCCCGACACGCCCCGATCCTCAGAGCCAATCCTTATCCCGAAGTTACGGATCCAATTTGCCGACTTCCCTTACCTACATTATTCTATCGACTAGAGGCTCTTCACCTTGGAGACCTGCTGCGGATATGGGTACGACCTGCTGCGGATATGGGTACGAACCGGCGCGACACCTCCACGTGGCCCTCTCCCGGATTTTCAAGGTCCGAGGGGAAGATCGGGACACCGCCGCAACTGCGGTGCTCTTCGCGTTCCAAACCCTATCTCCCTGCTAGAGGATTCCAGGGAACTCGAACGCTCATGCAGAAAAGAAAACTCTTCCCCGATCTCCCGACGGCGTCTCCGGGTCCTTTTGGGTTACCCCGACGAGCATCTCTAAAAGAGGGGCCCGACTTGTATCGGTTCCGCTGCCGGGTTCCGGAATAGGAACCGGATTCCCTTTCGCCCAACGGGGGCCAGCACAAAGTGCATCATGCTATGACGGCCCCCATCAACATCGGATTTCTCCTAGGGCTTAGGATCGACTGACTCGTGTGCAACGGCTGTTCACACGAAACCCTTCTCCGCGTCAGCCCTCCAGGGCCTCGCTGGAGTATTTGCTACTACCACCAAGATCTGCACCGACGGCGGCTCCAGGCAGGCTCACGCCCAGACCCTTCTGCGCCCACCGCCGCGACCCTCCTACTCGTCAGGGCTTCGCGGCCGGCCGCAAGGACCGGCCATGACTGCCAGACTGACGGCCGAGTATAGGCACGACGCTTCAGCGCCATCCATTTTCAGGGCTAGTTGCTTCGGCAGGTGAGTTGTTACACACTCCTTAGCGGATTCCGACTTCCATGGCCACCGTCCTGCTGTCTTAAGCAACCAACGCCTTTCATGGTTTCCCATGAGCGTCGATTCGGGCGCCTTAACTCGGCGTTTGGTTCATCCCACAGCGCCAGTTCTGCTTACCAAAAGTGGCCCACTTGGCACTCCGATCCGAGTCGTTTGCTCGCGGCTTCAGCATATCAAGCAAGCCGGAGATCTCACCCATTTAAAGTTTGAGAATAGGTTGAGGTCGTTTCGGCCCCAAGGCCTCTAATCATTCGCTTTACCGGATGAGACTCGTACGAGCACCAGCTATCCTGAGGGAAACTTCGGAGGGAACCAGCTACTAGATGGTTCGATTAGTCTTTCGCCCCTATACCCAGCTCCGACGATCGATTTGCACGTCAGAATCGCTACGGACCTCCATCAGGGTTTCCCCTGACTTCGTCCTGGCCAGGCATAGTTCACCATCTTTCGGGTCCCAACGTGTACGCTCTAGGTGCGCCTCACCTCGCAATGAGGACGAGACGCCCCGGGAGTGCGGAGGCCGCCGCCCCGTGAAGGGCGGGGAAGCCCCATCCTCCCTCGGCCCGCGCAAGGCGAGACCTTCACTTTCATTACGCCTTTAGGTTTCGTACAGCCCAATGACTCGCGCACATGTTAGACTCCTTGGTCCGTGTTTCAAGACGGGTCGTGAAATTGTCCAAAGCTGAAGCGCCGCTGACGGGAGCGATTATTCCGCCCGAGAGCATCCCGAGCCAACAGCGGCGCGGGTCCGGGGCCGGGCCAGGTAGGTCCGTCATCCGGGAAGAACCGCGCGCGCTTGCCGGGAGCCCGAGCGCCCAAAGGGGCGAATCGACTCCTCCAGATATACCGCCGGGCAGCCAGCCAGGACACCGGGGCTCTGCCCAACAGACGCGAACCGAGGCCCGCGGAAGGACAGGCTGCGCACCCGGGCCGTAGGCCGGCACCCAGCGGGTCGCGACGTCCTACTAGGGGAGAAGTGCGGCCCACCGCACACCGGAACGGCCCCACCCCGCGGCGAGTGGAAAGGCAACCGGACACGACCCCGCCGCGGATTGCTCCGCGCGGGCGGCCGGCCCCATCTGCCGAGGGCGGAGGCCAGTGGCCGGATGGGCGTGAATCTCACCCGTTCGACCTTTCGGACTTCTCACGTTTACCCCAGAACGGTTTCACGTACTTTTGAACTCTCTCTTCAAAGTTCTTTTCAACTTTCCCTCACGGTACTTGTTCGCTATCGGTCTCGTGGTCATATTTAGTCTCAGATGGAGTTTACCACCCACTTGGAGCTGCACTCTCAAGCAACCCGACTCGAAGGAGAGGTCCCGCCGACGCTCGCACCGGCCGCTACGGGCCTGGCACCCTCTACGGGCCGTGGCCTCATTCAAGTTGGACTTGGGCTCGGCGCGAGGCGTCGGGGTAGTGGACCCTCCCAAACACCACATGCCACGACAGGCGGCAGCCTGCGGGGTTCGGTGCTGGACTCTTCCCTGTTCGCTCGCCGCTACTGGGGGAATCCTTGTTAGTTTCTTTTCCTCCGCTTAGTAATATGCTTAAATTCAGCGGGTAGTCTCGCCTGCTCTGAGGTCGTTGTACGAGGTGTCGCACGCCACACCGCCAGCCGGCTGTGCACGCTACCGAGTAAGTACCGGTATGCGAACCGCCAGGCGACGGGCGCGCATCGCACGTTTAAGGAGGCGCGGCCGGCCCCACAGGCGGCCGCGACGCTCCCAGGTCTGCGAAGCGGGGCAAACGCCGCGCGCTTCAGTATACGTAGCCGACCCTCAGCCAGACGTGGCCCGGGAACGGAATCCATGGACCGCAATGTGCGTTCGAAACGTCGATGTTCATGTGTCCTGCAGTTCACATGTCGACGCGCAATTTGCTGCGTTCTTCATCGACCCACGAGCCGAGTGATCCACCGTCCTGGGTGATCTTTTCTTAGTTTCCACTGTCTCTTTCAAGACAGTTGCATAGGCGGGACGTAGGCGTGTGGCGGCCCCTGTTCAAGCGTTCTGTGTCCAACAGCCTCACGGCCGATGGGCGTCGTACGGCTCCACACCGGAGCGGACAGGCAGTCGGGCGAAAGTCATTCAAAACCGGCGCCAGGCGCCAGGTGCCGCAGGCCAGCCGCTCCAGCGCTTCAGCGCTCGTACCACACAACATTGGCGTTAGTTTTGAGAAGCACGCGTGGTTCCGCACGCGGCGCACGGCTACTGCGAGCCGTACAGGTAGCGTGTTGCGCGACACGACACGCACATCGAAAGACATGCAGTCTAGTCGGTAATGATCCTTCCGCAGGTTCACCTACGGAAACCTTGTTACGACTTTTACTTCCTCTAAATGATCAAGTTTGGTCATCTTTCCGGTAGCATCGGCAACGACAGAGTCAATGCCGCGTACCAGTCCGAAGACCTCACTAAATCATTCAATCGGTAGTAGCGACGGGCGGTGTGTACAAAGGGCAGGGACGTAATCAACGCGAGCTTATGACTCGCGCTTACTGGGAATTCCTCGTTCATGGGGAACAATTGCAAGCCCCAATCCCTAGCACGAAGGAGGTTCAGCGGGTTACCCCGACCTTTCGGCCTAGGAAGACACGCTGATTCCTTCAGTGTAGCATCTCGTGCGGCTAGAAGCCGCCTGTCCCTCTAAGAAGAAAAGTAATCGCTGACAGCACGAAGGATGTCACGCGACTAGTTAGCAGGCTAGAGTCTCGTTCGTTATCGGAATTAACCAGACAAATCGCTCCACCAACTAAGAACGGCCATGCACCACCACCCACCGAATCAAGAAAGAGCTATCAATCTGTCAATCCTTCCGGTGTCCGGGCCTGGTGAGGTTTCCCGTGTTGAGTCAAATTAAGCCGCAGGCTCCACTCCTGGTGGTGCCCTTCCGTCAATTCCTTTAAGTTTCAGCTTTGCAACCATACTTCCCCCGCGAACCCAAAAGCTTTGGTTTCCCGGAGGCTGCCCGCCGAGTCATCGGAGGAACTGCGGCGGATCGCTGGCTGGCATCGTTTATGGTTAGAACTAGGGCGGTATCTGATCGCCTTCGAACCTCTAACTTTCGTTCTTGATTAATGAAAACATACTTGGCAAATGCTTTCGCTTCTGTTCGTCTTGCGACGATCCAAGAATTTCACCTCTAACGTCGCAATACGAAATGCCCCCGCCTGTCCCTATTAATCATTACCTCGGGTTCCGAAAACCAACAAAATAGAACCGAAGTCCTATTCCATTATTCCATGCACACAGTATTCAGGCGGGCTTGCCTGCTTTAAGCACTCTAATTTGTTCAAAGTAAACGTGCCGGCCCACCGAGACACTCACTCAAGAGCACCCTGGTAGGATTGCAACGGGGTCCGCCTCGGGACGCACGAGCACGCACGAGGCGCGTCGCACGCCTTCAGCTCGCCCCACCGGCAGGACGTCCCACGATACATGCCAGTTAAACACCGACGGGCGGTGAACCAACAGCGTGGGACACAAATCCAACTACGAGCTTTTTAACCGCAACAACTTTAATATACGCTATTGGAGCTGGAATTACCGCGGCTGCTGGCACCAGACTTGCCCCTCCAATAGATACTCGTTAAAGGATTTAAAGTGTACTCATTCCGATTACCGGGGGCCTCGGGATGAGTCCCCGTATCGTTATTTTTCGTCACTACCTCCCCGTGCCGGGAGTGGGTAATTTGCGCGCCTGCTGCCTTCCTTGGATGTGGTAGCCGTTTCTCAGGCTCCCTCTCCGGAATCGAACCCCTGATTCCCCGTTACCCGTTACAACCATGGTAGGCGCAGAACCTACCATCGACAGTTGATAAGGCAGACATTTGAAAGATGCGTCGCCGGTACGAGGACCGTGCGATCAGCCCAAAGTTATTCAGAGTCACCAAGGCAAACGGACCGGACGAGCCGAGCCGATTGGTTTTGATCTAATAAAAGCGTCCCTTCCATCTCTGGTCGGGACTCTGTTTGCATGTATTAGCTCTAGAATTACCACAGTTATCCAAGTAACGTGGGTACGATCTAAGGAACCATAACTGATTTAATGAGCCATTCGCGGCGTTTCACCTTAATGCGGCTTGTACTGAGACATGCATGGCTTAATCTTTGAGACAAGCATATGACTACTGGCAGGATCAACCAGGGAGCTGCGTCAACTAGAGCTGAGCCAGCCGGCCGCCCGGGAGTGTGTCCCCGGGGGCCCGCGCGAACACGCAAGCGTCCGCTCAATTATTCTGCAAACAGGAGGAGGCTGAGCTCCCCCTGCACAATACACCTCGAAACCCTCTCAGGTCCCCGGCGGCGCGCAGCGCCGTCCTAAGTACTTGGTCGGGTTCGAGAGAGGCGCCAATCGCCCCGGAGTTTGGCGAGTAGACGCTTTAGGGTGCGACCACCCGTGCTCCCAACTGAGCCTTGCCGCTGCCGACAGAGGCCCGGGAGCGTGCTGTCGTGGCATTGCCGGCGGGAGACAACACGCGCCACCTACGGTGGCCGGCAGCTCCAACGCCAGCGCCACAGAAGGACAAAAGCCCCACTTGGGTGCCGAAGCGAACTCTCCCAGCACAGCGCACGCGCCAACACGTCCCGCACAGCTGCGATACAATCCACCTGCGAGAACCGCAGAGGCGACCGAGCAGCAGACGGCGTCGCGGCGCCGAGCGCCGGGGCGGCGGCCGCATCCTCAGGGCACACAGTCCTCAATCGGACCAGCACACTGCAGATGTCCACCGCGCTTCGCACCGGGCCCGCGAGGACACTACTTTGGCCGCACGGCGCCGCGTGCAGGGTGCGCCGGCGCGCAGCTACGCCGCCTGCCGCCTCCGTCGGCCGGCGCGCCCTGCCACCTGGCCGCCCCCACCAGCCGGCTGTAGCGCGTGCGCCCACGCCACCGCGCGGCCAGCACGCCGGGAGGCCCCCCCCTCACCGGCCGGCGGACGGTCCCACCCAGCCACCGCCGCGTATCGCTTCACACCCACATGCCATTCACGTTCGTGGGCATGGTGGGTATCGCTGAAACAACCGGTTGGTAGCTCAACCGATCGTCGCCATCACTGATTCACCTCTAGCGAGAACAACCGCACCACAACGGTTTACCAGTTCTTCATTTGCGTAACGTCACCAGCAAACGTAGACGTCCATCGCCATTTGCAAATTCAACGATTGTTGCATGCCTGTGTTCAGGTGTCACGACACACTATGTCTGCCCACATACACGCAACAACATGTGCACGCTTCGCCGAACACGTGGAAGGTGGCCCCCGTACGTATGCGATGTCCATTGCGCGAACGACTGTCAACCGGCCTCTGTCGCATGTCGCAGATGTGGAACGCAGTGCACCATGCTATCACGGGTGTGTGAGAAGAGACGACTACGTCTGACAACACGCGCCACTACATCAACAGACGGCTCATGCCGATCGCCATCCACGGCATACCATACTGCAATCCAGCTCTTATAGGGAGACGACATGTAGCTGAGTGCACAATATTTGGACCGTATGGTTCGCCGTTGTTGGCGCAGTCGTGGTACGGTCACACATGTACCACGATGTATCATTCAGTACATGAGGACCAATGTGCAGTACAGTGTGTGATTTGGACGTACAACATCAGCGGACAGTTGACACAAGCCCGTACCACAACGTAGGCTGTGCTTCGCCATGCGAATGCCCAAATGAACAACTGCGAAGGGCATTGAGCATGCTACGTCCTGCTGCCATCCGCATTACAGTGTATAGCTGCAAGGTGTTTAACATGAAGCGATACTCTGGGGACCGGGCAGTGCGAGTAGCAAACTATATTGCGGGGGTTGCAGTTAGGCAACACTACACTAATTTAACGCGTCGTATGACAATTACAGAGCAGGTTAAGGGCCCAACGTGTGTTGGGGTTAAGGCCCAACGTGTGTTGGGTTAAGGCCCAACGTGTGTTGGGTTAAGGCCCAACGTGTGTTGGGTTAAGGCCCAACGTGTGTTGGGTTAAGGCCCAACGTGTGTTGGGTTAAGGCCCAACGTGTGTTGGGTTAAGGCCCAACGTGTGTTGGGTTAAGGCCAACGTGTGTTGGGTTAAGGCCCAACGTGTGTTGGGTTAAGGCCCAACGTGTGTTGGGTTAAGGCCCAACGTGTGTTGGGTTAAGGCCCAACGTGTGTTGGGTTAAGGCCCAACGTGTGTTGGGTTAAGGCCCAACGTGTGTTGGGTTAAGGCCCAACGTGTGTTGGGTTAAGGCGCAACGTGTGTTGGGGTTAAGGCGCAACGTGTGTTGGGTTAAGGCGCAACGTGTGTTGGGTTAAGGCGCAACGTGTGTTGGGTTAAGGCGCAACGTGTGTTGGGTTAAGGCGCAACGTGTGTTGGGTTAAGGCGCAACGTGTGTTGGGTTAAGGCGCAACGTGTGTTGGGTTAAGGCGCAACGTGTGTTGGGTTAAGGCGCAACATAGGTTAGGGTTAAGGCGCAACATAGGTTAGGTTTAAGGCGCAACATAGGTTAGGTTAAGGCGCAACATAGGTTAGGTTAAGGCGCAACATAGGTTAGGTTAAGGCGCAACATAGGTTAGGTTAAGGCGCAACATAGGTTAGGTTAAGGCGCAACATAGGTTAGGTTAAGGCGCAACATAGGTTAGGTTAAGGCGCAACATAGGT
>NW_026047364.1:137500-142500 GCF_023864345.2 Schistocerca serialis cubense
ATCACCAGCACGACCTCGCTGCAACCGTGCCCGGGTTTTAAGGGCATTGATCCTCGTCCGGATGCAGGAGATAAAGTCGCGGCCTGTGATCGCTAGTCGAGGATCGTCGACCCAGCGATGCTGCCCTGGTGTTCGGGCAGACTTCTTAAGGGCAGCGCCGTCCACCGACAGATGCAACCGTTCAGCCCACATCCGGCCCATTTGGTTGGAAGTTCTTATGACCGTATTATTACCCCGTAGTTGCTGCTCAAGCCTCCCAATCTCACGCCCCAGAACGTCGTCTGCTGTCCCGTCAGATAGGACACCCAATGCCCGCATCCTAGCGAGCCGGTTCCGCCGCAGAAGAGGCCCTAGCCAGCGCGCTGATGGCACTCCCAGCCCCCCAGATGACACAGGGGCATGGAAGTAACCAACAGGGACGTCCGCTGGCAGGCACAACCAAGATCTAATTGCTGCGCGGATGGTGGTGTCCATTGCTGACAGGGCTCCTAGACGGGTCCTCGAAAGGGCCAGGCCATGGTGTATCCCTGGCAAGACGACGGTTCTGAGGGCGTGCAAACGCTGTTGTGGCTTTAGTGGTGCCTTGGACAGGACGGTCAGCTGTCGCTCGACCTCCCGCCTCGGATGAAAGAGGCTGCGTCCGCTCGTGGAGAACTCCAGGCCAAGATACCGGAAAGTGCTCTCGATCCCCAGGGCTGGGAGGATGGTATACCCAGCCCTGAAGGTCGCGGTGTCATCGACCTTGATCTTCTTCTCACGGCCAGAAGCCGTCAGGGCGAGAGTGAAGCACTTTCCGGGATTGACTTGGAGACCAAGGTCCCCAAGGGCAGATGTTGCTGCATCAATAAGGTCCTGGAGCCCTCCTGGAGTCTCGGCGAACAGCAGGAGGTCGTCAGCAAAGGCAGCAGCGTTGAGACGTCGTCCCATCACATTGGCACCAATGTAATCTGGGAGGCGAGCAAGCATGAGGTCTAAGGACAGGTTGAAAAGGATAGGAGAGAGTGGATCACCCTGCCTAACACCCCTTGAAGGCCGCACTGGACCCAGCGACATCCCAGGACCAGAGATCATCGTCACCCCATCCTCATAGCATCCCAGGACGTATCCAATGAACTCGTCAGGCAGACCATGTGCCCTCAGGGCAGGCCTCAGGGCACCATGGTCTAGCGAGTCGAAAGCCTTGGACACGTCCAGGGATGCAACATAGAGGGAGCGACAGTTCGCCCTGGCCTGAGTCATCGCCAAGTCCAACAAGAACGTATTGTGCAGCATCCCATCCTGAGGAAGGAAAGCCCGCTGACGCCCGTCCAGCACACAGGTCCGCATCAGACGGCCCGCCAGGATCTTATGGAAGACCCTAGCGAGGACTGAGCAAACCGTGATCGGACGGAAGTCAGCGGGGGATGCTGGGGCGGCCTTCTTGGGCAACAGGGATGTACGGGCTAGGAGAAGACGGGATGGGAGGCGACGGGTCAAGAGGAAGAGGTTAAGGATTTTAAGGAGGACCTCACGGGGTATACGGCGAATCTGGGCCGGTGTAAGTCGGTCTGGGCCTGGAGCAGAGCGACGAGGGGGGAGCGCTGAAGCAACTTCCTCCATCGTAATAGGCGCCCACAGCTGTTCGAAGGGAACCTCGATGGAGGAAGGCAACAGCCGACCCTCCAGACGGTCCACCCGGCCAGATGGTCGCCGGGTGAAAAGGTCCTTCCAAAACTCCACCAACCCAGGAATAGGGGGTGGTGGGTGAAGGAGCGTTCCATCCAGAAGGCCGCTGATGCAGCGAGCAGCGCTCTTAGAGAAGGCCCGCTGACAGAGGGCGTACTCCCTCCTCCGCAGGGCCCGCTTCGTCGCTCGTGGCTCTGACATCCGGCGAGAGGCAACAGGATTAGGTGATGGTGATGGTTCCCTGCTGCCAATGGCGTCAAGGGCAGCCGACAGCATGCCCATTATGACTGAGGCCGATGTTGTTGGCCCAAGCGCCAGGATGTCATCGACTGCTTTATACCTAGACCCAGACGACGGGAGGGCTGCCAGGGCCGACCAGACAGCTTGGTCGACAGTATCCACAGCTGCAGACGGAGAGGGGGTTGCTGCACAGGAACCGGCTGGCTCCACAGCTGCAACAGATGGAGGCGAACCCGCCCCAACAGCAGAGAGGGCAGCAACAAACTCGGCGACCTGGTTCCTATAGGCTGTTCCACGACGCTGCCCCTTAATGGACTCAAGTGAACGATTTGGGAACGCCTTTGCAAGCTCTTGATTTAGGAACCGGGTGCCCTTGAGCGTAAGTGCTGCTTCAGAGTGGGCCAGGCGTAGCAGCTCTTCACTCGACCACCTGGCCTTTACCCTCTCGGTGGTCACCTCTGCGTTGGCTGCGGCAGGATGGGCACGGCGACGATGTACTCCAAGACCCGTCTTCGTGGTGAAGGTCCGGTGGCACTCAGGACATGTGATGGCAGGCACAGCGGCTCGACCCGAACTGGCGGCGTCGGATGCTGACCCAACGGCTGGCGCGGCGTCTCCTGTGGGAGTACCGCTACCTGGTTTCTTCGTTTTGTTGGGGCCAGCTGAAACAAGGGCAGGGGGGGCGGCAACCCCCAAGCCCCGAAAAGTTCACCCCGCTCTGTCTGTCGAGGAACTTCGGAAGAGTTATACGCGAGCATAATCTTCCTAAGAACCTCTCACGACCCCTGCCACGAGAAGGCCAGAGCTAGGATTTCCCACCGAGAGGCTAAGCGAACCATCCTCCACTCGACATCGCTAGGATGCTGAGGAGTGGAGAGAGAGGATCCGTATATGACGCATCATGTGAGCCTTAAGAGAGTCATAGTTACTCCCGCCGTTTACCCGCGCTTGCTTGAATTTCTTCACGTTGACATTCAGAGCACTGGGCAGAAATCACATTGCGTCTCAACACCCGCTAGGGCCATCGCAATGCTTTGTTTTAATTAGACAGTCGGATTCCCCCAGTCCGTGCCAGTTCTGAGTTGATCGTTGAATGGCGGCCGAAGAGAATCCGCGCACCCGCGCGCCCCCGGAGGAGCACGCTAAGGCGGACGCGGCCTCGCAGCAAGGAAGATCCGTGGGAGGCCAAGGCACGGGACCGAGCTCGGATCCTGCACGCAGGTTGAAGCACCGGGGCGCGAACGCCGCGCAGGCGCGCGCATCCTGCACCGCCGGCCAGCACGAGGCCAACCAACGGCGAGAGCAGACCACGCCCGCGCTAAACGCCCGCACTTACCGGCACCCCTACGGCACTCACCTCGCCCAGGCCCGGCACGTTAGCGCTGACCCACTTCCCGACCAAGCCCGACACGCCCCGATCCTCAGAGCCAATCCTTATCCCGAAGTTACGGATCCAATTTGCCGACTTCCCTTACCTACATTATTCTATCGACTAGAGGCTCTTCACCTTGGAGACCTGCTGCGGATATGGGTACGAACCGGCGCGACACCTCCACGTGGCCCTCTCCCGGATTTTCAAGGTCCGAGGGGAAGATCGGGACACCGCCGCAACTGCGGTGCTCTTCGCGTTCCAAACCCTATCTCCCTGCTAGAGGATTCCAGGGAACTCGAACGCTCATGCAGAAAAGAAAACTCTTCCCCGATCTCCCGACGGCGTCTCCGGGTCCTTTTGGGTTACCCCGACGAGCATCTCTAAAAGAGGGGCCCGACTTGTATCGGTTCCGCTGCCGGGTTCCGGAATAGGAACCGGATTCCCTTTCGCCCAACGGGGGCCAGCACAAAGTGCATCATGCTATGACGGCCCCCATCAACATCGGATTTCTCCTAGGGCTTAGGATCGACTGACTCGTGTGCAACGGCTGTTCACACGAAACCCTTCTCCGCGTCAGCCCTCCAGGGCCTCGCTGGAGTATTTGCTACTACCACCAAGATCTGCACCGACGGCGGCTCCAGGCAGGCTCACGCCCAGACCCTTCTGCGCCCACCGCCGCGACCCTCCTACTCGTCAGGGCTTCGCGGCCGGCCGCAAGGACCGGCCATGACTGCCAGACTGACGGCCGAGTATAGGCACGACGCTTCAGCGCCATCCATTTTCAGGGCTAGTTGCTTCGGCAGGTGAGTTGTTACACACTCCTTAGCGGATTCCGACTTCCATGGCCACCGTCCTGCTGTCTTAAGCAACCAACGCCTTTCATGGTTTCCCATGAGCGTCGATTCGGGCGCCTTAACTCGGCGTTTGGTTCATCCCACAGCGCCAGTTCTGCTTACCAAAAGTGGCCCACTTGGCACTCCGATCCGAGTCGTTTGCTCGCGGCTTCAGCATATCAAGCAAGCCGGAGATCTCACCCATTTAAAGTTTGAGAATAGGTTGAGGTCGTTTCGGCCCCAAGGCCTCTAATCATTCGCTTTACCGGATGAGACTCGTACGAGCACCAGCTATCCTGAGGGAAACTTCGGAGGGAACCAGCTACTAGATGGTTCGATTAGTCTTTCGCCCCTATACCCAGCTCCGACGATCGATTTGCACGTCAGAATCGCTACGGACCTCCATCAGGGTTTCCCCTGACTTCGTCCTGGCCAGGCATAGTTCACCATCTTTCGGGTCCCAACGTGTACGCTCTAGGTGCGCCTCACCTCGCAATGAGGACGAGACGCCCCGGGAGTGCGGAGGCCGCCGCCCCGTGAAGGGCGGGGAAGCCCCATCCTCCCTCGGCCCGCGCAAGGCGAGACCTTCACTTTCATTACTCCTTTAGGTTTCGTACAGCCCAATGACTCGCGCACATGTTAGACTCCTTGGTCCGTGTTTCAAGACGGGTCGTGAAATTGTCCAAAGCTGAAGCGCCGCTGACGGGAGCGATTATTCCGCCCGAGAGCATCCCGAGCCAACAGCGGCGCGGGTCCGGGGCCGGGCCAGGTAGGTCCGTCATCCGGGAAGAACCGCGCGCGCTTGCCGGGAGCCCGAGCGCCCAAAGGGGCGAATCGACTCCTCCAGATATACCGCCGGGCAGCCAGCCAGGACACCGGGGCTCTGCCCA
>NW_026047364.1:145000-150000 GCF_023864345.2 Schistocerca serialis cubense
CCTGGTAGGATTGCAACGGGGTCCGCCTCGGGACGCACGAGCACGCACGAGGCGCGTCGCACGCCTTCAGCTCGCCCCACCGGCAGGACGTCCCACGATACATGCCAGTTAAACACCGACGGGCGGTGAACCAACAGCGTGGGACACAAATCCAACTACGAGCTTTTTAACCGCAACAACTTTAATATACGCTATTGGAGCTGGAATTACCGCGGCTGCTGGCACCAGACTTGCCCTCCAATAGATACTCGTTAAAGGATTTAAAGTGTACTCATTCCGATTACGGGGCCTCGGATGAGTCCCGTATCGTTATTTTTCGTCACTACCTCCCCGTGCCGGGAGTGGGTAATTTGCGCGCCTGCTGCCTTCCTTGGATGTGGTAGCCGTTTCTCAGGCTCCCTCTCCGGAATCGAACCCTGATTCCCCGTTACCCGTTACAACCATGGTAGGCGCAGAACCTACCATCGACAGTTGATAAGGCAGACATTTGAAAGATGCGTCGCCGGTACGAGGACCGTGCGATCAGCCCAAAGTTATTCAGAGTCACCAAGGCAAACGGACCGGACGAGCCGACCGATTGGTTTTGATCTAATAAAAGCGTCCCTTCCATCTCTGGTCGGGACTCTGTTTGCATGTATTAGCTCTAGAATTACCACAGTTATCCAAGTAACGTGGGTACGATCTAAGGAACCATAACTGATTTAATGAGCCATTCGCGGTTTCACCTTAATGCGGCTTGTACTGAGACATGCATGGCTTAATCTTTGAGACAAGCATATGACTACTGGCAGGATCAACCAGGGAGCTGCGTCAACTAGAGCTGAGCAGCCGGCCGCCCGGGAGTGTGTCCCGGGGGCCCGCGCGAACACGCAAGCGTCCGCTCAATTATTCTGCAAACAGGAGGAGGCTGAGCTCCCCTGCACCATACACCTCGAAACCCTCTCAGGTCCCGGCGGCGCGAGCGCCGTCCTAAGTACTTGGTCGGGTTCGAGAGAGGCGCAATCGCCCGGGGTTTGGCGAGTAGACGCTTTAGGTGCGACCACCCGTGCTCCCAACTGAGCTTGCCGCTGCCGACAGAGGCCCGGGAGCGTGCTGTCGTGGCATTGCCGGCGGGAGACAACACGCGCCACCTACGGTGACCGGCAGCTCCAACGCCAGCGCCACAGAAGGACAAAAGCCCCACTTGGGTGCCGAAGCGAACTCTCCCAGCACAGCGCACGCGCCAACACGTCCGCACAGCTGCGATACAAACCACCTGCGAGAACCGCAGAGGCGACCGAGCAGGCAGACGGCGTCGCGGCGCCGAGCGCCGGGCGGCGGCGCATCCTCAGCGCACACAGTCCTCAATCGGACCAGCACACTGCAGATGTCCACCGCGCTTCGCACCGGGCCCGCGAGGACCTACTTTGGCCGCACGGCGCCGCGTGCAGGGTGCGCCGGCGCGCAGCTGCGCCGCCTGCCGCCTCCGTCGGCCGGCGCGCCTGCCACTGGCCGCCCCCACCAGCCGGCTGTAGCGCGTGCGCCCACGCACCGCGCGGCCAGCACGCCGGGAGGCCCCCCTCACCGGCCGGGGACGGTCCCACCCAGCCACCGCCGCGTATCGCTTCACACCCAGATGCCATTCACGTTCGTGGGCATGGTGGGTATCGCTGGAACAACCGGTTGGTAGCTCAACCGATCGTCGCCATCACTGATTCACCTCTAGCGAGAACAACCGCACCACAACGGTTTACCAGTTGTTCATTTGCGTAACGTCACCAGCAAACGTAGGCGTCCATCGCCATTTGCAAATTCAACGATTGTTGCATGCCTGTGTCAGGTGTCACGACACACTATGTCTGCCCACATACACGCAACAACATGTGCACGCTTCGCGAACACGTGGAAGGTGGCCCCCGTACGTATGCGATGTCCATTGCGCGAACGACTGTCAACCGGCCTCTGTCGCATGTCGCAGATGTGGAACGCAGTGCACCATGCTATCACGGTGTGTGAGAAGAGACGACTACGTCTGACAACACGCGCCACTACATCAACAGACGGCTCATGCTGATCGCCATCCAGGGCATACCACACTGCAATCCAGCTCTTATAGGGAGACGACACGTAGCTGAGTGCACAACATTTGGACCGCATGGTTCGCCGTTGTTGGCGCAGTCGTTGTACGGTCACATGTACCACGATGTATCATTCAGTACATGAGGACCAATGTGCAGTACAGTGTGTGATTTGGACGTACAACATCAGCGGACAGTTGACACAGGCCGTACCACAGCGTAGGCTAAGTGCTTCGCCATGCGAATGCCAATGAACAACTGCAAATGCCAATGAACAACTGCAAAGGGCATTGAGCATGTACGTCCTGCTGCCATCCACATTACAGTGTATAGCTGCAAGGTGTTTAACATGAAGCGATACACTGGGGACCGGGCAGTGCGAGTAGCAAACTATATTGCGGGGGTTGCAGTTAGGCAACACTACACTAATTTAACGCGTCGTATGACAATTACAGAGCAGGTTAAGGCCCAACGTGTGTTGGGTTAAGGCCCAACGTGTGTTGGGTTAAGGCCCAACGTGTGTTGGGTTAAGGCCCAACGTGTGTTGGGTTAAGGCCCAACGTGTGTTGGGTTAAGGCCCAACGTGTGTTGGGTTAAGGCCCAACGTGTGTTGGGTTAAGGCCCAACGTGTGTTGGGTTAAGGCCCAACGTGTGTTGGGTTAAGGCCCAACGTGTGTTGGGTTAAGGCCCAACGTGTGTTGGGTTAAGGCCCAACGTGTGTTGGGTTAAGGCCCAACGTGTGTTGGGTTAAGGCCCAACGTGTGTTGGGTTAAGGCCCAACGTGTGTTGGGTTAAGGCCCAACCGTGTGTTGGGTTAAGGCCCAACGTGTGTTGGGTTAAGGCCCAACATAGGTTGGGTTAAGGCCCAACATAGGTTGGGTTAAGGCCCAACATAGGTTGGGTTAAGGCGCAACATAGGTTGGGTTAAGGCGCAACATAGGTTGGGTTAAGGCGCAACATAGGTTGGGTTAAGGCGCAACATAGGTTGGGTTAAGGCGCAACATAGGTTGGGTTAAGGCGCAACATAGGTTGGGTTAAGGCGCAACATAGGTTAGGTTAAGGCGCAACATAGGTTAGGTTAAGGCGCAACATAGGTT
This sequence comes from Schistocerca serialis cubense, assembly GCF_023864345.2. Taxonomy (NCBI): domain Eukaryota; kingdom Metazoa; phylum Arthropoda; class Insecta; order Orthoptera; family Acrididae; genus Schistocerca; species Schistocerca serialis. The sequence continues at coordinate 148,155 of NW_026047364.1, forward strand.
AGGTTAAGGCGCAACATAGGTTAGGTTAAGGCGCAACATAGGTTAGGTTAAGGCGCAACATAGGTTAGGTTAAGGCGCAACATAGGTTAGGTTAAGGCGCAACATAGGTTAGGTTAAGGCGCAACATAGGTTAGGTTAAGGCGCAACATAGGTTAGGTTAAGGCGCAACATAGGTTAGGTTAAGGCGCAACATAGGTTAGGTTAAGGCGCAACATAGGTTAGGTTAAGGCGCAACATAGGTTAGGTTAAGGCGCAACATAGGTTAGGTTAAGGCGCAACATAGGTTAGGTTAAGGCGCAACATAGGTTAGGTTAAGGCGCAACATAGGTTAGGTTAAGGCGCAACATAGGTTAGGTTAAGGCGCAACATAGGTTAGGTTAAGGCGCAACATAGGTTAGGTTAAGGCGCAACATAGGTTAGGTTAAGGCGCAACATAGGTTAGGTTAAGGCGCAACATAGGTTAGGTTAAGGCGCAACATAGGTTAGGTTAAGGCGCAACATAGGTTAGGTTAAGGCGCAACATAGGTTAGGTTAAGGCGCAACATAGGTTAGGTTAAGGCGCAACATAGGTTAGGTTGAGGCACAATATAGGTTAGGTTGAGGTACCGTATAGGTTAGGTTAAGGTACAGTATAGTTTAGGTTAAGGTACAGTATAGTTTAGGTTAAGGTACAGTATAGTTTAGGTTAAGGTACAGTATAGTTTAGGTTAAGGTACAGTATAGTTTAGGTTAAGGTACAGTATAGTTTAGGTTAAGGTACAGTATAGTTTAGGTTAAGGTACACATTGTTGTATGGAAAGGTGTAATGGGGGGGGGGGGGGGGGGCGGCCGGTCGGTTTGTTGATTGTGATTATAGTAAGTGGATGCCTGCGGCATCATCTGATTTGCCACGTCAGGATGCACCTTTGGCTCATGACAGGCGGCGCTCCGATTCCATGCTTGTGGCAGACCTGTGTCTTTCATTCCTGCCATTGTTTGTGTGCTGTGAGAGGAGGCAGTATTGTGATGTTGGGTGCACCCCTGTGTAGGACATGTGTGGGTGTTGGTGGCTTAGCTGAGCAATGGTGGTTGTCGGGGGGGTGGGATATTCCGTTTTCTGAGTGGACCTCCCAGTCTGGTTATGACAGTGTGGATTGTCTCATGTGGCGGAGAGGATGCACTGGGTGTTGTTCCATGCTGGTGCTTACATATTGTCTGTGTGCGTGTTACAGGCGGAGAGTAGTGCGTGATAAGAGTGTGTGGCTGCCGTGTGGTTGTGATTGTGAGCAGAGTCTTTCAGCATGTATACGGACAGTTGTATATATTATCTGTATTCTGATGGGTCTATGTATTACTAATCAGCGCCGTGTATACGTTTAATCCGGTTCCAGTCGAAACTGTTGTATCTCTGTACATTAGTGACACGGCGAGCGCGCTATGTAGCTACTCGTCTCGGCAGCTTCCACCGGTGTATGGCAAATGATTATAAGCAATGAGTCGAGTCGTCAATACCGATAGTGTGACGTCACATGTCTGGGGTGGGGGACGCTGCGCCCTTCCGGTGGGTCATGGCCTAGAAAGACGCTCCCCACGCAGGGGGGCTTGGACTGTCATAAACTCTTCCGAGTAATATACTTGCCGTACGTTTTTGCGACTGCGAGTGCAACGCCCACCGGTACCGACATGGATGGAGCGCCTCCTAGCTGACCGCTCAGCATCGGCATTCGTACAGAGAGCAACGCGATCGCGTCTCTAGCTCGTAACTGGTACAGCTCGCAGCTCATGTATAGGGACAGCGGGAATGTCGCATATTGGACATAACTCTTCATGAAACGCAAGTTATAGGGGTGGATTGCACATTGCGACT
>NW_026047364.1:157500-160000 GCF_023864345.2 Schistocerca serialis cubense
CGAACCCTGATTCCCCGTTACCCGTTACAACCATGGTAGGCGCAGAACCTACCATCGACAGTTGATAAGGCAGACATTTGAAAGATGCGTCGCCGGTACGAGGACCGTGCGATCAGCCCAAAGTTATTCAGAGTCACCAAGGCAAACGGACCGGACGAGCCGACCGATTGGTTTTGATCTAATAAAAGCGTCCCTTCCATCTCTGGTCGGGACTCTGTTTGCATGTATTAGCTCTAGAATTACCACAGTTATCCAAGTAACGTGGGTACGATCTAAGGAACCATAACTGATTTAATGAGCCATTCGCGGTTTCACCTTAATGCGGCTTGTACTGAGACATGCATGGCTTAATCTTTGAGACAAGCATATGACTACTGGCAGGATCAACCAGGGAGCTGCGTCAACTAGAGCTGAGCAGCCGGCCGCCCGGGAGTGTGTCCCCGGGGGCCCGCGCGAACACGCAAGCGTCCGCTCAATTATTCTGCAAACAGGAGGAGGCTGAGCTCCCCTGCACCATACACCTCGAAACCCTCTCAGGTCCCGGCGGCGCGCAGCGCCGTCCTAAGTACTTGGTCGGGTTCGAGAGAGGCGCAATCGCCCGGGGTTTGGCGAGTAGACGCTTTAGGTGCGACCACCCGTGCTCCCAACTGAGCTTGCCGCTGCCGACAGAGGCCCGGGAGCGTGCTGTCGTGGCATTGCCGGCGGGAGACAACACGCGCCACCTACGGTGACCGGCAGCTCCAACGCCAGCGCCACAGAAGGACAAAAGCCCCACTTGGGTGCCGAAGCGAACTCTCCCAGCACAGCGCACGCGCCAACACGTCCGCACAGCTGCGATACAAACCACCTGCGAGAACCGCAGAGGCGACCGAGCAGCAGACGGCGTCGCGGCGCCGAGCGCCGGGCGGCGGCGCATCCTCAGCGCACACAGTCCTCAATCGGACCAGCACACTGCAGATGTCCACCGCGCTTCGCACCGGGCCCGCGAGGACCTACTTTGGCCGCACGGCGCCGCGTGCAGGGTGCGCCGGCGCGCAGCTGCGCCGCCTGCCGCCTCCGTCGGCCGGCGCGCCTGCCACTGGCCGCCCCCACCAGCCGGCTGTAGCGCGTGCGCCCACGCACCGCGCGGCCAGCACGCCGGGAGGCCCCCCCTCACCGGCCGGGGACGGTCCCACCCAGCCACCGCCGCGTATCGCTTCACACCCAGATGCCATTCACGTTCGTGGGCATGGTGGGTATCGCTGGAACAACCGGTTGGTAGCTCAACCGATCGTCGCCATCACTGATTCACCTCTAGCGAGAACAACCGCACCACAACGGTTTACCAGTTGTTCATTTGCGTAACGTCACCAGCAAACGTAGGCGTCCATCGCCATTTGCAAATTCAACGATTGTTGCATGCCTGTGTCAGGTGTCACGACACACTATGTCTGCCCACATACACGCAACAACATGTGCACGCTTCGCGAACACGTGGAAGGTGGCCCCCGTACGTATGCGATGTCCATTGCGCGAACGACTGTCAACCGGCCTCTGTCGCATGTCGCAGATGTGGAACGCAGTGCACCATGCTATCACGGTGTGTGAGAAGAGACGACTACGTCTGACAACACGCGCCACTACATCAACAGACGGCTCATGCTGATCGCCATCCAGGGCATACCACACTGCAATCCAGCTCTTATAGGGAGACGACACGTAGCTGAGTGCACAACATTTGGACCGCATGGTTCGCCGTTGTTGGCGCAGTCGTTGTACGGTCACATGTACCACGATGTATCATTCAGTACATGAGGACCAATGTGCAGTACAGTGTGTGATTTGGACGTACAACATCAGCGGACAGTTGACACAGGCCGTACCACAGCGTAGGCTAAGTGCTTCGCCATGCGAATGCCAATGAACAACTGCAAATGCCAATGAACAACTGCAAAGGGCATTGAGCATGTACGTCCTGCTGCCATCCACATTACAGTGTATAGCTGCAAGGTGTTTAACATGAAGCGATACACTGGGGACCGGGCAGTGCGAGTAGCAAACTATATTGCGGGGGTTGCAGTTAGGCAACACTACACTAATTTAACGCGTCGTATGACAATTACAGAGCAGGTTAAGGCCCAACGTGTGTTGGGTTAAGGCCCAACGTGTGTTGGGTTAAGGCCCAACGTGTGTTGGGTTAAGGCCCAACGTGTGTTGGGTTAAGGCCCAACGTGTGTTGGGTTAAGGCCCAACGTGTGTTGGGTTAAGGCCCAACGTGTGTTGGGTTAAGGCCCAACGTGTGTTGGGTTAAGGCCCAACGTGTGTTGGGTTAAGGCCCAACGTGTGTTGGGTTAAGGCCCAACGTGTGTTGGGTTAAGGCCCAACGTGTGTTGGGTTAAGGCCCAACGTGTGTTGGGTTAAGGCCCAACGTGTGTTGGGTTAAGGCCCAACGTGTGTTGGGTTAAGGCCCAACGTGTGTTGGGTTAAGGCCCAACGTGTGTTGGGTTAAGGCCCAACATAG
>NW_026047364.1:170000-175078 GCF_023864345.2 Schistocerca serialis cubense
GCTGAGCTCCCCTGCACCATACACCTCGAAACCCTCTCAGGTCCCGGCGGCGCGCAGCGCCGTCCTAAGTACTTGGTCGGGTTCGAGAGAGGCGCAATCGCCCGGGGTTTGGCGAGTAGACGCTTTAGGTGCGACCACCCGTGCTCCCAACTGAGCTTGCCGCTGCCGACAGAGGCCCGGGAGCGTGCTGTCGTGGCATTGCCGGCGGGAGACAACACGCGCCCACCTACGGTGACCGGCAGCTCAACGCCAGCGCCACAGAAGGACAAAAGCCCCACTTGGGTGCCGAAGCGAACTCTCCCAGCACAGCGCACGCGCCAACACGTCCGCACAGCTGCGATACAAACCACCTGCGAGAACCGCAGAGGCGACCCGAGCAGCAGACGGCGTCGCGGCGCCGAGCGCCGGGCGGCGGCGCATCCTCAGCGCACACAGTCCTCAATCGGACCAGCACACTGCAGAGTGTCCACCGCGCTTCGCACCGGGCCCGCGAGGACCTACTTTGGCCGCACGGCGCCGCGTGCAGGGTGCGCCGGCGCGCAGCTGCGCCGCCTGCGCCTCCGTCGGCCGGCGCGCCTGCCACTGGCCGCCCCCACCAGCCGGCTGTAGCGCGTGCGCCCACGCACCGCGCGGCCAGCACGCCGGGAGGCCCCCCTCACCGGCCGGGGACGGTCCCACGCAGCCACCGCCGCGTATCGCTTCACACCCAGATGCCATTCACGTTCGTGGGCATGGGGGTATCGCTGGAACAACCGGTTGGTAGCTCAACCGATCGTCGCCATCACTGATTCACCTCTAGCGAGAACAACCGCACCACAACGGTTTACCAGTTGTTCATTTTGCGTAACGTCACCAGCAAACGTAGGCGTCCATCGCCATTTGCAAATTCAACGATTGTTGCATGCCTGTGTCAGGTGTCACGACACACTATGTCTGCCCACATACACGCAACAACATGTGCACGCTTCGCGAACACGTGGAAGGTGGCCCCCGTACGTATGCGATGTCCATTGCTGCGAACGACTGTCAACCGGCCTCTGTCGCATGTCGCAGATGTGGAACGCAGTGCACCATGCTATCACGGTGTGTGAGAAGAGACGACTACGTCTGACAACACGCGCCACTACATCAACAGACGGCTCATGCTGATCGCCATCCAGGCATACCACACTGCAATCCAGCTCTTATAGGGAGACGACACGTAGCTGAGTGCACAACATTTGGACGCATGGTTCGCCGTTGTTGGCGCAGTCGTTGTACGGTCACATGTACCACGATGTATCATTCAGTACATGAGGACCAATGTGCAGTACAGTGTGTGATTTGGACGTACAACATCAGCGGACAGTTGACACAGGCCGTACCACAGCGTAGGCTAAGTGCTTCGCCATGCGAATGCCAATGAACAACTGCAAATGCCAATGAACAACTGCAAAGGGCATTGAGCATGTACGTCCTGCTGCCATCCACATTACAGTGTATAGCTGCAAGGTGTTTAACATGAAGCGATACACTGGGGACCGGGCAGTGCGAGTAGCAAACTATATTGCGGGGGTTGCAGTTAGGCAACACTACACTAATTTAACGCGTCGTATGACAATTACAGAGCAGGTTAAGGCCCAACGTGTGTTGGGTTAAGGCCCAACGTGTGTTGGGTTAAGGCCCAACGTGTGTTGGGTTAAGGCCCAACGTGGTGTTGGGTTAAGGCCCAACGTGTGTTGGGTTAAGGCCCAACGTGTGTTGGGTTAAGGCCCAACGTGTGTTGGGTTAAGGCCCAACGTGTGTTGGGTTAAGGCCCAACGTGTGTTGGGTTAAGGCCCAACGTGTGTTGGGTTAAGGCCCAACGTGTGTTGGGTTAAGGCCAACGTGTGTTGGGTTAAGGCCCAACGTGTGTTGGGTTAAGGCCCAACGTGTGTTGGGTTAAGGCCCAACGTGTGTTGGGTTAAGGCCCAACGTGTGTTGGGTTAAGGGCCCAACGTGTGTTGGGTTAAGGCCCAACATAGGTTGGGTTAAGGCGCAACATAGGTTGGGTTAAGGCGCAACATAGGTTGGGTTAAGGCGCAACATAGGTTGGGTTAAGGCGCAACATAGGTTGGGTTAAGGCGCAACATAGGTTGGGTTAAGGCGCAACATAGTTGGGTTAAGGCGCAACATAGGTTGGGTTAAGGCGCAACATAGGTTGGGTTAAGGCGCAACATAGGTTGGGTTAAGGCGCAACATAGGTTAGGGTAAGGCGCAACATAGGTTAGGTTAAGGCGCAACATAGGTTAGGTTAAGGCGCAACATAGGTTAGGTTAAGGCGCAACATAGGTTAGGTTAAGGCGGCAACATAGGGTTAGGTTAAGGCGCAACATAGGTTAGGTTAAGGCGCAACATAGGTTAGGTTAAGGCGCAACATAGGTTAGGTTAAGGCGCAACATAGGTTAGGTTAAGGCGCAACATAGGTTAGGTTAAGGCGCAACATAGGTTAGGTTAAGGCGCAACATAGGTTAGGTTAAGGCGCAACATAGGTTAGGTTAAGGCGCAACATAGGTTAGGTTAAGGCGCAACATAGGTTAGGTTAAGGCGCAACATAGGTTAGGTTAAGGCGCAACATAGGTTAGGTTAAGGCGCAACATAGGTTAGGTTAAGGCGCAACATAGGTTAGGTTAAGGCGCAACATAGGTTAGGTTAAGGCGCAACATAGGTTAGGTTAAGGCGCAACATAGGTTAGGTTAAGGCGCAACATAGGTTAGGTTAAGGCGCAACATAGGTTAGGTTGAGGCACAATATAGGTTAGGTTGAGGTACCGTATAGGTTAGGTTAAGGTACAGTATAGTTTAGGTTAAGGTACAGTATAGTTTAGGTTAAGGTACAGTATAGTTTAGGTTAAGGTACAGTATAGTTTAGGTTAAGGTACAGTATAGTTTAGGTTAAGGTACAGTATAGTTTAGGTTAAGGTACAGTATAGTTTAGGTTAAGGTACACATTGTTGTATGGAAAGGTGTAATGGGGGGGGGGGGGCGGCCGGTCGGTTTGTTGATTGTGATTATAGTAAGTGGATGCCTGCGGCATCATCTGATTTGCCACGTCAGGATGCACCTTTGGCTCATGACAGGCGGCGCTCCGATTCCATGCTTGTGGCAGACCTGTGTCTTTCATTCCTGCCATTGTTTGATGTGCTGTGAGAGGAGGCAGTATTGTGATGTTGGGTGCACCCCTGTGTAGGACATGTGTGGGTGTTGGTGGCTTAGCTGAGCAATGGTGGTTGTCGGGGGGTGGGATATTCCGTTTTCTGAGTGGGACCTCCCAGTCTGGTTATGACAGTGTGGATTGTCTCATGTGGCGGAGAGGATGCACTGGGTGTTGTTCCATGCTGGTGCTTACATATTGTCTGTGTGCGTGTTACAGGCGGAGAGTAGTGCGTGATAAGAGTGTGTGGCTGCCGTGTGGTTGTGATTGTGAGCAGAGTCTTTCAGCATGTATACGGACAGTTGTATATATTATCTGTATTCTGATGGGTCTATGTATTACTAATCAGCGCCGTGTATACGTTTAATCGGTTCCAGTCGAAACTGTTGTATCTCTGTACATTAGTGACACGGCGAGCGCGCTATGTAGCTACTCGTCTCGGCAGCTTCCACCGGTGTATGGCAAATGATTATAAGCAATGAGTCGAGTCGTCAATACCGATAGTGTGACGTCACATGTCTGGGGTGGGGACGCTGCGCCCTTCCGGTGGGTCATGGCTAGAAAGACGCTCCCCACGCAGGGGGGCTTGGACTGTCATAAACTCTTCCGAGTAATATACTTGCCGTACGTTTTTGCGACTGCGAGTGCAACGCCCACCGGTACCGACATGGATGGAGCGCCTCCTAGCTGACCGCTCAGCATCGGCATTCGTACAGAGAGCAACGCGATCGCGTCTCTAGCTCGTAACTGGTACAGCTCGCAGCTCATGTATAGGACAGCGGGAATGTCGCATATTGGACATAACTCTTCATGAAACGCAGTTATAGGGGTGGATTGCACATTGCGACTGCGGGAAAAGTCCGCCGTTCATCCGCTGGAGTTGCGAGTTGGGCGGTTAGGGTGGGGCGCCGGTGGAGTGATTGCCGGTCGACGATTTCGTGCGGCAGAGGCGCTGGCGTTGGGGTGCTGTGGTCGACAGAGGACGCAGGCTTTGTGGGTGGGGTCGAAAAGATGGGCACTGTGGGCCCATCGCTGTCTTAGTCGGCTTGGCGTCTCATAGATGGCGGGTATCGTCGTTGCAGGACGTCATGCCGCGGGAGACCTACAGATGGCGCTGTGTTTTGTGGTGCGCTCGACATGGCGGACGTAAGTGTTGTCAGATTCGCATAGATGGAGGTATTGCATGTGGTTTCGCCGTATTTTCATAGATGGCGATACTGTTTTGCCGGCATGGTTGGCGTAGTTCCGTCGGATCCTGTAAGATGGAGGTGCCGTTTCTGGGCTGGATGTCAATGTCGTTGCGTCACATTCGCATAGATGGCGGCATCGTCGTAATACCTCGCCCACTACGGACTTATCACCACCCACACTAGCCGCCCCGGGGACTTGCCAACGACACACCCTATCCCAAGTCTATTTTCTTGCGGAGCATCATGTGTTATTATATTTTATTTCACATCCATAGTGGAGTGGTATTGTAGGTCACCGTACTGCGGTGGACGCTGTGTTACCACGGGACGGCGAAAACGTACCGTCGACCGCCGGGCACCGCCCGACACCCGCCCGACGACGCCGCCTCCGCGCGGCGCGCCGGCCGGTGGGCCGACATCGACCGTCCGGCACCCATCGCGGCACCCATCGCCGGTCGCCAAAGCGATACGCTGTAGCGCGGCAGGACACAAGGCGCCCGGCCGGCGCCGCCTCCCCCGCCGCGCGCACGGAGGCGGCACCCATCGCAGCGCCCGCGCAGGCGGCAAGGGCCCGCCAACCGATACGCCGCCGTCCGCCGCACCCAATGCAGCGCCCTGGGTGCGGCGCGCCCGGCCAGACCGATACGCCGTACAGAGGCAAGAAGCAAAAGCAGCCCACACGTTGCCCCTGTTGGCGGCCAGCCCCTGGGGGGTCTC
>NW_026047365.1:0-5000 GCF_023864345.2 Schistocerca serialis cubense
CAGGTGCCGCAGGCCAGCCGCTCCAGCGCTTCAGCGCTCGTACCACACAACATTGGCGTTAGTTTTGAGAAGCACGCGTGGTTCCGCACGCGGCGCACGGCTACTGCGAGCCGTACAGGTAGCGTGTTGCGCGACACGACACGCACATCGAAAGACATGCAGTCTAGTCGGTAATGATCCTTCCGCAGGTTCACCTACGGAAACCTTGTTACGACTTTTACTTCCTCTAAATGATCAAGTTTGGTCATCTTTCCGGTAGCATCGGCAACGACAGAGTCAATGCCGCGTACCAGTCCGAAGACCTCACTAAATCATTCAATCGGTAGTAGCGACGGGCGGTGTGTACAAAGGGCAGGGACGTAATCAACGCGAGCTTATGACTCGCGCTTACTGGAATTCCTCGTTCATGGGGAACAATTGCAAGCCCCAATCCCTAGCACGAAGGAGGTTCAGCGGGTTACCCCGACCTTTCGGCCTAGGAAGACACGCTGATTCCTTCAGTGTAGCGCGCGTGCGGCCCAGAACATCTAAGGGCATCACAGACCTGTTATTGCTCAATCTCGTGCGGCTAGAAGCCGCCTGTCCCTCTAAGAAGAAAAGTAATCGCTGACAGCACGAAGGATGTCACGCGACTAGTTAGCAGGCTAGAGTCTCGTTCGTTATCGGAATTAACCAGACAAATCGCTCCACCAACTAAGAACGGCCATGCACCACCACCCACCGAATCAAGAAAGAGCTATCAATCTGTCAATCCTTCCGGTGTCCGGGCCTGGTGAGGTTTCCCGTGTTGAGTCAAATTAAGCCGCAGGCTCCACTCCTGGTGGTGCCCCTCCGTCAATTCCTTTAAGTTTCAGCTTTGCAACCATACTTCCCCCGGAACCCAAAAGCTTTGGTTTCCCGGAGGCTGCCCGCCGAGTCATCGGAGGAACTGCGGCGGATCGCTGGCTGGCATCGTTTATGGTTAGAACTAGGGCGGTATCTGATCGCCTTCGAACCTCTAACTTTCGTTCTTGATTAATGAAAACATACTTGGCAAATGCTTTCGCTTCTGTTCGTCTTGCGACGATCCAAGAATTTCACCTCTAACGTCGCAATACGAATGCCCCCGCCTGTCCCTATTAATCATTACCTCGGGTTCCGAAAACCAACAAAATAGAACCGAGGTCCTATTCCATTATTCCATGCACACAGTATTCAGGCGGGCTTGCCTGCTTTAAGCACTCTAATTTGTTCAAAGTAAACGTGCCGGCCCACCGAGACACTCACTCAAGAGCACCCTGGTAGGATTGCAACGGGGTCCGCCTCGGGACGCACGAGCACGCACGAGGCGCGTCGCACGCCTTCAGCTCGCCCCACCGGCAGGACGTCCCACGATACATGCCAGTTAAACACCGACGGGCGGTGAACCAACAGCGTGGGACACAAATCCAACTACGAGCTTTTTAACCGCAACAACTTTAATATACGCTATTGGAGCTGGAATTACCGCGGCTGCTGGCACCAGACTTGCCCTCCAATAGATACTCGTTAAAGGATTTAAAGTGTACTCATTCCGATTACGGGGCCTCGGATGAGTCCCGTATCGTTATTTTTCGTCACTACCTCCCCGTGCCGGGAGTGGGTAATTTGCGCGCCTGCTGCCTTCCTTGGATGTGGTAGCCGTTTCTCAGGCTCCCTCTCCGGAATCGAACCCTGATTCCCCGTTACCCGTTACAACCATGGTAGGCGCAGAACCTACCATCGACAGTTGATAAGGCAGACATTTGAAAGATGCGTCGCCGGTACGAGGACCGTGCGATCAGCCCAAAGTTATTCAGAGTCACCAAGGCAAACGGACCGGACGAGCCGACCGATTGGTTTTGATCTAATAAAAGCGTCCCTTCCATCTCTGGTCGGGACTCTGTTTGCATGTATTAGCTCTAGAATTACCACAGTTATCCAAGTAACGTGGGTACGATCTAAGGAACCATAACTGATTTAATGAGCCATTCGCGGTTTCACCTTAATGCGGCTTGTACTGAGACATGCATGGCTTAATCTTTGAGACAAGCATATGACTACTGGCAGGATCAACCAGGGAGCTGCGTCAACTAGAGCTGAGCAGCCGGCCGCCCGGGAGTGTGTCCCGGGGGCCCGCGCGAACACGCAAGCGTCCGCTCAATTATTCTGCAAACAGGAGGAGGCTGAGCTCCCCTGCACCATACACCTCGAAACCCTCTCAGGTCCCGGCGGCGCGCAGCGCCGTCCTAAGTACTTGGTCGGGTTCGAGAGAGGCGCAATCGCCCGGGGTTTGGCGAGTAGACGCTTTAGGTGCGACCACCCGTGCTCCCAACTGAGCTTGCCGCTGCCGACAGAGGCCCGGGAGCGTGCTGTCGTGGCATTGCCGGCGGGAGACAACACGCGCCACCTACGGTGACCGGCAGCTCCAACGCCAGCGCCACAGAAGGACAAAAGCCCCACTTGGGTGCCGAAGCGAACTCTCCCAGCACAGCGCACGCGCCAACACGTCCGCACAGCTGCGATACAAACCACCTGCGAGAACCGCAGAGGCGACCGAGCAGCAGACGGCGTCGCGGCGCCGAGCGCCGGGCGGCGGCGCATCCTCAGCGCACACAGTCCTCAATCGGACCAGCACACTGCAGATGTCCACCGCGCTTCGCACCGGGCCCGCGAGGACCTACTTTGGCCGCACGGCGCCGCGTGCAGGGTGCGCCGGCGCGCAGCTGCGCCGCCTGCCGCCTCCGTCGGCCGGCGCGCCTGCCACTGGCCGCCCCCACCAGCCGGCTGTAGCGCGTGCGCCCACGCACCGCGCGGCCAGCACGCCGGGAGGCCCCCCCTCACCGGCCGGGGACGGTCCCACCCAGCCACCGCCGCGTATCGCTTCACACCCAGATGCCATTCACGTTCGTGGGCATGGTGGGTATCGCTGGAACAACCGGTTGGTAGCTCAACCGATCGTCGCCATCACTGATTCACCTCTAGCGAGAACAACCGCACCACAACGGTTTACCAGTTGTTCATTTGCGTAACGTCACCAGCAAACGTAGGCGTCCATCGCCATTTGCAAATTCAACGATTGTTGCATGCCTGTGTCAGGTGTCACGACACACTATGTCTGCCCACATACACGCAACAACATGTGCACGCTTCGCGAACACGTGGAAGGTGGCCCCCGTACGTATGCGATGTCCATTGCGCGAACGACTGTCAACCGGCCTCTGTCGCATGTCGCAGATGTGGAACGCAGTGCACCATGCTATCACGGTGTGTGAGAAGAGACGACTACGTCTGACAACACGCGCCACTACATCAACAGACGGCTCATGCTGATCGCCATCCAGGGCATACCACACTGCAATCCAGCTCTTATAGGGAGACGACACGTAGCTGAGTGCACAACATTTGGACCGCATGGTTCGCCGTTGTTGGCGCAGTCGTTGTACGGTCACATGTACCACGATGTATCATTCAGTACATGAGGACCAATGTGCAGTACAGTGTGTGATTTGGACGTACAACATCAGCGGACAGTTGACACAGGCCGTACCACAGCGTAGGCTAAGTGCTTCGCCATGCGAATGCCAATGAACAACTGCAAATGCCAATGAACAACTGCAAAGGGCATTGAGCATGTACGTCCTGCTGCCATCCACATTACAGTGTATAGCTGCAAGGTGTTTAACATGAAGCGATACACTGGGGACCGGGCAGTGCGAGTAGCAAACTATATTGCGGGGGTTGCAGTTAGGCAACACTACACTAATTTAACGCGTCGTATGACAATTACAGAGCAGGTTAAGGCCCAACGTGTGTTGGGTTAAGGCCCAACGTGTGTTGGGTTAAGGCCCAACGTGTGTTGGGTTAAGGCCCAACGTGTGTTGGGTTAAGGCCCAACGTGTGTTGGGTTAAGGCCCAACGTGTGTTGGGTTAAGGCCCAACGTGTGTTGGGTTAAGGCCCAACGTGTGTTGGGTTAAGGCCCAACGTGTGTTGGGTTAAGGCCCAACGTGTGTTGGGTTAAGGCCCAACGTGTGTTGGGTTAAGGCCCAACGTGTGTTGGGTTAAGGCCCAACGTGTGTTGGGTTAAGGCCCAACGTGTGTTGGGTTAAGGCCCAACGTGTGTTGGGTTAAGGCCCAACGTGTGTTGGGTTAAGGCCCAACGTGTGTTGGGTTAAGGCCCAACATAGGTTGGGTTAAGGCCCAACATAGGTTGGGTTAAGGCCCAACATAGGTTGGGTTAAGGCGCAACATAGGTTGGGTTAAGGCGCAACATAGGTTGGGTTAAGGCGCAACATAGGTTGGGTTAAGGCGCAACATAGGTTGGGTTAAGGCGCAACATAGGTTGGGTTAAGGCGCAACATAGGTTGGGTTAAGGCCCAACATAGGTTGGGTTAAGGCGCAACATAGGTTGGGTTAAGGCGCAACATAGGTTGGGTTAAGGCGCAACATAGGTTGGGTTAAGGCGCAACATAGGTTGGGTTAAGGCGCAACATAGGTTGGGTTAAGGCGCAACATAGGTTGGGTTAAGGCGCAACATAGGTTAGGTTAAGGCGCAACATAGGTTAGGTTAAGGCGCAACATAGGTTAGGTTAAGGCGCAACATAGGTTAGGTTAAGGCGCAACATAGGTTAGGTTAAGGCGCAACATAGGTTAGGTTAAGGCGCAACATAGGTTAGGTTAAGGCGCAACATAGGTTAGGTTAAGGCGCAACATAGGTTAGGTTAAGGCGCAACATAGGTTAGGTTAAGGCGCAACATAGGTTAGGTTAAGGCGCAACATAGGTTAGGTTAAGGCGCAACATAGGTTAGGTTAAGGCGCAACATAGGTTAGGTTAAGGCGCAACATAGGTTAGGTTAAGGCGCAACATAGGTTAGGTTAAGGCGCAACATAGGTTAGGTTAAGGCGCAACATAGGTTAGGTTAAGGCGCAACATAGGTTAGGTTAAGGCGCAACATAGGTTAGGTTAAGGCGCAACATAGGTTAGGTTAAGGCGCAACATAGG
>NW_026047365.1:15000-17500 GCF_023864345.2 Schistocerca serialis cubense
CCCACGCACCGCGCGGCCAGCACGCCGGGAGGCCCCCCCTCACCGGCCGGGGACGGTCCCACCCAGCCACCGCCGCGTATCGCTTCACACCCAGATGCCATTCACGTTCGTGGGCATGGTGGGTATCGCTGGAACAACCGGTTGGTAGCTCAACCGATCGTCGCCATCACTGATTCACCTCTAGCGAGAACAACCGCACCACAACGGTTTACCAGTTGTTCATTTGCGTAACGTCACCAGCAAACGTAGGCGTCCATCGCCATTTGCAAATTCAACGATTGTTGCATGCCTGTGTCAGGTGTCACGACACACTATGTCTGCCCACATACACGCAACAACATGTGCACGCTTCGCGAACACGTGGAAGGTGGCCCCCGTACGTATGCGATGTCCATTGCGCGAACGACTGTCAACCGGCCTCTGTCGCATGTCGCAGATGTGGAACGCAGTGCACCATGCTATCACGGTGTGTGAGAAGAGACGACTACGTCTGACAACACGCGCCACTACATCAACAGACGGCTCATGCTGATCGCCATCCAGGGCATACCACACTGCAATCCAGCTCTTATAGGGAGACGACACGTAGCTGAGTGCACAACATTTGGACCGCATGGTTCGCCGTTGTTGGCGCAGTCGTTGTACGGTCACATGTACCACGATGTATCATTCAGTACATGAGGACCAATGTGCAGTACAGTGTGTGATTTGGACGTACAACATCAGCGGACAGTTGACACAGGCCGTACCACAGCGTAGGCTAAGTGCTTCGCCATGCGAATGCCAATGAACAACTGCAAATGCCAATGAACAACTGCAAAGGGCATTGAGCATGTACGTCCTGCTGCCATCCACATTACAGTGTATAGCTGCAAGGTGTTTAACATGAAGCGATACACTGGGGACCGGGCAGTGCGAGTAGCAAACTATATTGCGGGGGTTGCAGTTAGGCAACACTACACTAATTTAACGCGTCGTATGACAATTACAGAGCAGGTTAAGGCCCAACGTGTGTTGGGTTAAGGCCCAACGTGTGTTGGGTTAAGGCCCAACGTGTGTTGGGTTAAGGCCCAACGTGTGTTGGGTTAAGGCCCAACGTGTGTTGGGTTAAGGCCCAACGTGTGTTGGGTTAAGGCCCAACGTGTGTTGGGTTAAGGCCCAACGTGTGTTGGGTTAAGGCCCAACGTGTGTTGGGTTAAGGCCCAACGTGTGTTGGGTTAAGGCCCAACGTGTGTTGGGTTAAGGCCCAACGTGTGTTGGGTTAAGGCCCAACGTGTGTTGGGTTAAGGCCCAACGTGTGTTGGGTTAAGGCCCAACGTGTGTTGGGTTAAGGCCCAACGTGTGTTGGGTTAAGGCCCAACGTGTGTTGGGTTAAGGCCCAACGTGTGTTGGGTTAAGGCCCAACGTGTGTTGGGTTAAGGCCCAACATAGGTTGGGTTAAGGCCCAACATAGGTTGGGTTAAGGCCCAACATAGGTTGGGTTAAGGCGCAACATAGGTTGGGTTAAGGCGCAACATAGGTTGGGTTAAGGCGCAACATAGGTTGGGTTAAGGCGCAACATAGGTTGGGTTAAGGCGCAACATAGGTTGGGTTAAGGCGCAACATAGGTTGGGTTAAGGCGCAACATAGGTTGGGTTAAGGCCCAACATAGGTTGGGTTAAGGCGCAACATAGGTTGGGTTAAGGCGCAACATAGGTTGGGTTAAGGCGCAACATAGGTTGGGTTAAGGCGCAACATAGGTTGGGTTAAGGCGCAACATAGGTTGGGTTAAGGCGCAACATAGGTTGGGTTAAGGCGCAACATAGGTTAGGTTAAGGCGCAACATAGGTTAGGTTAAGGCGCAACATAGGTTAGGTTAAGGCGCAACATAGGTTAGGTTAAGGCGCAACATAGGTTAGGTTAAGGCGCAACATAGGTTAGGTTAAGGCGCAACATAGGTTAGGTTAAGGCGCAACATAGGTTAGGTTAAGGCGCAACATAGGTTAGGTTAAGGCGCAACATAGGTTAGGTTAAGGCGCAACATAGGTTAGGTTAAGGCGCAACATAGGTTAGGTTAAGGCGCAACATAGGTTAGGTTAAGGCGCAACATAGGTTAGGTTAAGGCGCAACATAGGTTAGGTTAAGGCGCAACATAGGTTAGGTTAAGGCGCAACATAGGTTAGGTTAAGGCGCAACATAGGTTAGGTTAAGGCGCAACATAGGTTAGGTTAAGGCGCAACATAGGTTAGGTTAAGGCGCAACATAGGTTAGGTTAAGGCGCAACATAGGTTAGGTTAAGGCGCAACATAGGTTAGGTTAAGGCGCAACATAGGTTAGGTTGAGGCACAATATAGGTTAGGTTGAGGTACCGTATAGGTTAGGTTAAGGTACAGTATAGTTTAGGTTAAGGTACAGTATAGTTTAGGTTAAGGTACAGTATAGTTTAGGTTAAGGTACAGTATAGTTTAGGTTAAGGTACAGTATAGTTTAGGTTAAGGTACAGTATAGTTTAGGTTAAGGT
>NW_026047365.1:22500-25000 GCF_023864345.2 Schistocerca serialis cubense
CACGCAGGGCAGGCATGGTGGTATTGCCTGCTGTGAAGGTGACATTGCTGTCCACCTTCACCTTCTTCTCGCGCCCTGACGCGACTAAGGCGAGGGTGAAACACTTCCGGGCGTTGATCTGCAGCCCCAGGTGGGCGAGGGCTGCGGTAGCTGCGTCGATGAGGGACTGCAAGCCCCTCGGGGTCGCTGCAAACAGCAAGACGTCATCTGCAAAGGCCGCAGCGTTGACTCTGCGACCGAGGATCCGAGCTCCGATGTGGGAGGGCAGTTGGCCTAAAACGTAGTCCACCGCAAAGTTGAACAGGAGGGGGGAGAGGGGATCGCCCTGGCGAACGCCCCGTGCTGGCTGCACAGACACGCCCACGCCGGCGCCGTCCGCTATCACTGTCGTGCTGCCCTCGTAGCACCGCTCGACATACTCGACAAAACAATCCGGCAGGCCATGCGCCTTCAGCACGGGGCGAAGGGCAGCATGATCTACCGAATCGAATGCCTTAGATACGTCGATCGATGCCACAAAGACAGAGCGGCAGGAGCGAACTGCGTCGGTGAGAGCAGTGTCCAAGATGAAGGTATTTTCCAACATCCCATCCCGAGGGATGAATGCCCGCTGACGTTCGTCCACAGCACATGCGCGCATCAGGCGTGACGCGAGAACCTTGTGAAAGGTCCGCGCCAACACCGAGCAGACCGTAATGGGGCGAAAGTCAGCGGGGGATGTTGGTGCAGCCGTCTTCGGGAGAAGGGACGTTCGCGCGCGAAGCAGGCGTTCCGGAAGGGCGCGGGCCAGAAGGAAGAGATTCATCACTTTCACCAGGACTTCGTGCGGCAGGCGCCGCAACTCCGCTGGGGTAAGGCCGTCCGGCCCGGCTGCTGATCCCCTGGGCGGCAACGCGGCGGCGACCTCCTCATGTGTGACCGGCCCCCATAGGCACTCGGGAGCGACAGGCTCCGAGTGCGGGAGGAGGCGGTCACGAATGAAGCCCGCGGTGGAGATGGGCTTCTTGGTGAAGAGGTCCGCCCAGAAGTCCAGCAGACCAGGGATGGCAGGTGGCGGCTGGAGCAGGGTGCCATCCAAGAGGCCGCGCACGCAACGTGCACGCGACCGTCGGAAGGCATCCTGCGTTCTCGCGTACTCCCAGCGGCGCCGCTTGCGCTTCTGCGTCGGCGGCGCGGCAGGCGGCCGCTTCGATGGTTGGCGCGGCCGCTGTGTCCTGGTGATCGATCTCTCCCCTCTGGACCCGACCGACGCAAGGGCATCCGGGAGCATGCCCAGGATGACATCGGGCGGCGTGCCCCGCCCCAGATCTATGACACGATCCAGGGCAGAGAAACGCTGGGCGGAAGCGGGTAGCCCCGCCAGATGCTCCCAGATGGCGGCGTCAGTCGGCCCCTCCGGCGGCGGCCCGGTGGTGTCGGCCGCGAAGTCCTCGGCTGCGTCGACGGGCGGCGCAGCGGCCTCGCCCGCGTCAGGCAGCGGGCTCGCTGCTCCCCGGCGGGACGCCGGCTCTTCCCCCCGACCGATCTCAAGCGCCTCCATGAATTGGCGGACAAGCTGCTTGTGGGCAGCTTGCCGCCGTCGGCACTTGATTGCCTCAAGCGTTCGGTCGGGGAACATCCTGATGAGCTCTTGATTTACAAAGAAGAACCGGGCGTCCCTCTCGAGGAACAGTTCGGCCTCCGCCTTGGCGAGCGACAGGACTTCTTCCTCCGTCCACCTCGCGCGATGCCTCTCCGTGACGATCTCCGCGTTGGCGGCCGCAAGGTGTTGGCGGCGGCGATGGACCCCGAGACCGTTCTTGGTGGTGAAGCTGCGGTGGCACTCACTACAGGCGTATACAGCTGCAAAAGTTACAAGATTTTCGGCACGGCCGGTTGGCCGGCTAGGTGCTGGGGGAGTTGGGGTGGCACCTTCAGCGGAAGGGCCACCACTTTTTCTCTGAATACTGCCCCCAACTAAAAAAAGGGATAGTGCCTTAAGAGAGTCATAGTTACTCCCGCCGTTTACCCGCGCTTGCTTGAATTTCTTCACGTTGACATTCAGAGCACTGGGCAGAAATCACATTGCGTCAACACCCGCTAGGGCCATCGCAATGCTTTGTTTTAATTAGACAGTCGGATTCCCCCAGTCCGTGCCAGTTCTGAGTTGATCGTTGAATGGCGGCCGAAGAGAATCCGCGCACCCGCGCGCCCCCGGAGGAGCACGCTAAGGCGGACGCGGCCTCGCAGCAAGGAAGATCCGTGGGAGGCCAAGGCACGGGACCGAGCTCGGATCCTGCACGCAGGTTGAAGCACCGGGGCGCGAACGCCGCGCAGGCGCGCGCATCCTGCACCGCCGGCCAGCACGAGGCCAACCAACGGCGAGAGCAGACCACGCCCGCGCTAAACGCCCGCACTTACCGGCACCCCTACGGCACTCACCTCGCCCAGGCCCGGCACGTTAGCGCTGACCCACTTCCCGACCAAGCCCGACACGCCCCGATCCTCAGAGCCAATCCTT
>NW_026047365.1:30000-32500 GCF_023864345.2 Schistocerca serialis cubense
AGTGTGTCCCGGGGGCCCGCGCGAACACGCAAGCGTCCGCTCAATTATTCTGCAAACAGGAGGAGGCTGAGCTCCCCTGCACCATACACCTCGAAACCCTCTCAGGTCCCGGCGGCGCGCAGCGCCGTCCTAAGTACTTGGTCGGGTTCGAGAGAGGCGCAATCGCCCGGGGTTTGGCGAGTAGACGCTTTAGGTGCGACCACCCGTGCTCCCAACTGAGCTTGCCGCTGCCGACAGAGGCCCGGGAGCGTGCTGTCGTGGCATTGCCGGCGGGAGACAACACGCGCCACCTACGGTGACCGGCAGCTCCAACGCCAGCGCCACAGAAGGACAAAAGCCCCACTTGGGTGCCGAAGCGAACTCTCCCAGCACAGCGCACGCGCCAACACGTCCGCACAGCTGCGATACAAACCACCTGCGAGAACCGCAGAGGCGACCGAGCAGCAGACGGCGTCGCGGCGCCGAGCGCCGGGCGGCGGCGCATCCTCAGCGCACACAGTCCTCAATCGGACCAGCACACTGCAGATGTCCACCGCGCTTCGCACCGGGCCCGCGAGGACCTACTTTGGCCGCACGGCGCCGCGTGCAGGGTGCGCCGGCGCGCAGCTGCGCCGCCTGCCGCCTCCGTCGGCCGGCGCGCCTGCCACTGGCCGCCCCCACCAGCCGGCTGTAGCGCGTGCGCCCACGCACCGCGCGGCCAGCACGCCGGGAGGCCCCCCCTCACCGGCCGGGGACGGTCCCACCCAGCCACCGCCGCGTATCGCTTCACACCCAGATGCCATTCACGTTCGTGGGCATGGTGGGTATCGCTGGAACAACCGGTTGGTAGCTCAACCGATCGTCGCCATCACTGATTCACCTCTAGCGAGAACAACCGCACCACAACGGTTTACCAGTTGTTCATTTGCGTAACGTCACCAGCAAACGTAGGCGTCCATCGCCATTTGCAAATTCAACGATTGTTGCATGCCTGTGTCAGGTGTCACGACACACTATGTCTGCCCACATACACGCAACAACATGTGCACGCTTCGCGAACACGTGGAAGGTGGCCCCCGTACGTATGCGATGTCCATTGCGCGAACGACTGTCAACCGGCCTCTGTCGCATGTCGCAGATGTGGAACGCAGTGCACCATGCTATCACGGTGTGTGAGAAGAGACGACTACGTCTGACAACACGCGCCACTACATCAACAGACGGCTCATGCTGATCGCCATCCAGGGCATACCACACTGCAATCCAGCTCTTATAGGGAGACGACACGTAGCTGAGTGCACAACATTTGGACCGCATGGTTCGCCGTTGTTGGCGCAGTCGTTGTACGGTCACATGTACCACGATGTATCATTCAGTACATGAGGACCAATGTGCAGTACAGTGTGTGATTTGGACGTACAACATCAGCGGACAGTTGACACAGGCCGTACCACAGCGTAGGCTAAGTGCTTCGCCATGCGAATGCCAATGAACAACTGCAAATGCCAATGAACAACTGCAAAGGGCATTGAGCATGTACGTCCTGCTGCCATCCACATTACAGTGTATAGCTGCAAGGTGTTTAACATGAAGCGATACACTGGGGACCGGGCAGTGCGAGTAGCAAACTATATTGCGGGGGTTGCAGTTAGGCAACACTACACTAATTTAACGCGTCGTATGACAATTACAGAGCAGGTTAAGGCCCAACGTGTGTTGGGTTAAGGCCCAACGTGTGTTGGGTTAAGGCCCAACGTGTGTTGGGTTAAGGCCCAACGTGTGTTGGGTTAAGGCCCAACGTGTGTTGGGTTAAGGCCCAACGTGTGTTGGGTTAAGGCCCAACGTGTGTTGGGTTAAGGCCCAACGTGTGTTGGGTTAAGGCCCAACGTGTGTTGGGTTAAGGCCCAACGTGTGTTGGGTTAAGGCCCAACGTGTGTTGGGTTAAGGCCCAACGTGTGTTGGGTTAAGGCCCAACGTGTGTTGGGTTAAGGCCCAACGTGTGTTGGGTTAAGGCCCAACGTGTGTTGGGTTAAGGCCCAACGTGTGTTGGGTTAAGGCCCAACGTGTGTTGGGTTAAGGCCCAACGTGTGTTGGGTTAAGGCCCAACGTGTGTTGGGTTAAGGCCCAACATAGGTTGGGTTAAGGCCCAACATAGGTTGGGTTAAGGCCCAACATAGGTTGGGTTAAGGCGCAACATAGGTTGGGTTAAGGCGCAACATAGGTTGGGTTAAGGCGCAACATAGGTTGGGTTAAGGCGCAACATAGGTTGGGTTAAGGCGCAACATAGGTTGGGTTAAGGCGCAACATAGGTTGGGTTAAGGCGCAACATAGGTTGGGTTAAGGCCCAACATAGGTTGGGTTAAGGCGCAACATAGGTTGGGTTAAGGCGCAACATAGGTTGGGTTAAGGCGCAACATAGGTTGGGTTAAGGCGCAACATAGGTTGGGTTAAGGCGCAACATAGGTTGGGTTAAGGCGCAACATAGGTTGGGTTAAGGCGCAACATAGGTTAGGTTAAGGCG
>NW_026047365.1:42500-43976 GCF_023864345.2 Schistocerca serialis cubense
GTCGTGGCATTGCCGGCGGGAGACAACACGCGCCACCTACGGTGACCGGCAGCTCCAACGCCAGCGCCACAGAAGGACAAAAGCCCCACTTGGGTGCCGAAGCGAACTCTCCCAGCACAGCGCACGCGCCAACACGTCCGCACAGCTGCGATACAAACCACCTGCGAGAACCGCAGAGGCGACCGAGCAGCAGACGGCGTCGCGGCGCCGAGCGCCGGGCGGCGGCGCATCCTCAGCGCACACAGTCCTCAATCGGACCAGCACACTGCAGATGTCCACCGCGCTTCGCACCGGGCCCGCGAGGACCTACTTTGGCCGCACGGCGCCGCGTGCAGGGTGCGCCGGCGCGCAGCTGCGCCGCCTGCCGCCTCCGTCGGCCGGCGCGCCTGCCACTGGCCGCCCCCACCAGCCGGCTGTAGCGCGTGCGCCCACGCACCGCGCGGCCAGCACGCCGGGAGGCCCCCCCTCACCGGCCGGGGACGGTCCCACCCAGCCACCGCCGCGTATCGCTTCACACCCAGATGCCATTCACGTTCGTGGGCATGGTGGGTATCGCTGGAACAACCGGTTGGTAGCTCAACCGATCGTCGCCATCACTGATTCACCTCTAGCGAGAACAACCGCACCACAACGGTTTACCAGTTGTTCATTTGCGTAACGTCACCAGCAAACGTAGGCGTCCATCGCCATTTGCAAATTCAACGATTGTTGCATGCCTGTGTCAGGTGTCACGACACACTATGTCTGCCCACATACACGCAACAACATGTGCACGCTTCGCGAACACGTGGAAGGTGGCCCCCGTACGTATGCGATGTCCATTGCGCGAACGACTGTCAACCGGCCTCTGTCGCATGTCGCAGATGTGGAACGCAGTGCACCATGCTATCACGGTGTGTGAGAAGAGACGACTACGTCTGACAACACGCGCCACTACATCAACAGACGGCTCATGCTGATCGCCATCCAGGGCATACCACACTGCAATCCAGCTCTTATAGGGAGACGACACGTAGCTGAGTGCACAACATTTGGACCGCATGGTTCGCCGTTGTTGGCGCAGTCGTTGTACGGTCACATGTACCACGATGTATCATTCAGTACATGAGGACCAATGTGCAGTACAGTGTGTGATTTGGACGTACAACATCAGCGGACAGTTGACACAGGCCGTACCACAGCGTAGGCTAAGTGCTTCGCCATGCGAATGCCAATGAACAACTGCAAATGCCAATGAACAACTGCAAAGGGCATTGAGCATGTACGTCCTGCTGCCATCCACATTACAGTGTATAGCTGCAAGGTGTTTAACATGAAGCGATACACTGGGGACCGGGCAGTGCGAGTAGCAAACTATATTGCGGGGGTTGCAGTTAGGCAACACTACACTAATTTAACGCGTCGTATGACAATTACAGAGCAGGTTAAGGCCCAACGTGTGTTGGGTTAAGGCCCAACGTGTGTTGGGTTAAGGCC
>NW_026047366.1:7500-10000 GCF_023864345.2 Schistocerca serialis cubense
CTTATCACGCACTACTCTCTGCCTGTAACAGGCACACAGACAATATGTAAGCACCAGCATGGAACAACACCCAGTGCATCCTCTCTGCCACATTAGACAATCCACACTATCATAACCAGACCGGGAGGTCCACTCAGAAAACAGAATATCCCACCCACCCGACAACGACCATTGCTCAGCCAAGCCACCAACACCCACACATGTCCTACACAGGGGTGCACCCAACATCACAATACTGCCTCCTCTCACAGCACACAAACAATGGCAGGAATGAAAGACACAGGTCTGCCACAAGCATCGAATGAGAGCGCCGCCTGTCATGAGCCAAAGGTGCATCCTGACGTGGCAAATCAGATGATGCCGCAGGCATCCACTTACTATAATCACAATCAACAAACCGACCGGCCGCCGCCCCCCCCCCCCCCATTACACCTTTCCTTACAACAATGTGTACCTTAACCTAAACTATACTGTACCTTAACCTAACCTATATTGTACCTTAACCTAACCTATATTGTACCTTAACCTAACCTATATTGTACCTTAACCTAACCTCTATTGTAACTTAACCTAACCTATATTGCGCCTTAACCTAACCTATATTGCGCCTTAACCTAACCTATGTTGCGCCTTAACCTAACCTATGTTGCGCCTTAACCTAACCTATGTTGCGCCTTAACCTAACCTATGTTGCGCCTTAACCTAACCTATGTTGCGCCTTAACCTAACCTATGTTGCGCCTTAACCTAACCTATGTTGCGCCTTAACCTAACCTATGTTGCGCCTTAACCTAACCTATGTTGCGCCTTAACCTAACCTATGTTGCGCCTTAACCTAACCTATGTTGCGCCTTAACCTAACCTATGTTGCGCCTTAACCTAACCTATGTTGCGCCTTAACCTAACCTATGTTGCGCCTTAACCTAACCTATGTTGCGCCTTAACCTAACCTATGTTGCGCCTTAACCTAACCTATGTTGCGCCTTAACCTAACCTATGTTGCGCCTTAACCTAACCTATGTTGCGCCTTAACCTAACCTATGTTGCGCCTTAACCTAACCTATGTTGCGCCTTAACCTAACCTATGTTGCGCCTTAACCTAACCTATGTTGCGCCTTAACCTAACCTATGTTGCGCCTTAACCTAACCTATGTTGCGCCTTAACCTAACCTATGTTGCGCCTTAACCTAACCTATGTTGCGCCTTAACCTAACCTATGTTGCGCCTTAACCTAACCTATGTTGCGCCTTAACCTAACCTATGTTGCGCCTTAACCTAACCTATGTTGCGCCTTAACCTAACCTATGTTGCGCCTTAACCTAACCTATGTTGCGCCTTAACCTAACCTATGTTGCGCCTTAACCTAACCTATGTTGCGCCTTAACCTAACCTATGTTGCGCCTTAACCTAACCTATGTTGCGCCTTAACCTAACCTATGTTGCGCCTTAACCTAACCTACGTTGCGCCTTAACCTAACCTACGTTGCGCCTTAACCTAACCCACGTTGCGCCTTAACCTAACCCACGTTGCGCCTTAACCTAACCCACGTTGCGCCTTAACCTAACCCACGTTGCGCCTTAACCTAACCCACGTTGCGCCGTAACCTAACCCACGTTGCGCCGTAACCTAACCCACGTTGCGCCGTAACCTAACCCACGTTCCGCCTTAACCTAACCTATATCGTACCTTAACCTAACCTATATCGTACCTTAACCTAACCTATATCGTACCTTAACCTAACCTATATCGTACCTTAACCTAACCTATATCGTACCTTAACCTAACCTATATCGTACCTTAACGTAACCCATATTGCGCTGTAACCCAACACACGTTGGGCCTTAACCCAACACACGTTGGGCCTTAACCCAACACACGTTGGGCCTTAACCCAACACACGTTGGGCCTTAACCCAACACACGTTGGGCCTTAACCCAACACACGTTGGGCCTTAACCCAACACACGTTGGGCCTTAACCCAACACACGTTGGGCCTTAACCCAACACACGTTGGGCCTTAACCCAACACACGTTGGGCCTTAACCCAACACACGTTGGGCCTTAACCCAACACACGTTGGGCCTTAACCTGCTCTGTAATTGTCATACGACGCGTTAAATTAGTGTAGTGTTGCCTAACTGCAACCCCCGCAATATAGTTTGCTACTCGCACTGCCCGGTCCCCAGTGTATCGCTTCATGTTAAACACCGTGCAGCTATACACTGTAATGTGGATGGCAGCAGGACGTACATGCTCATTGGCATTCGCAGTTGTTCATTGGCATTCGCATGGCGAAGCACTTAGCCTACGCTGTGGTATGGCCTGTGTCAACTGTCCGCTGATATTGTACGTCCAAATCACACACTGTACTGCACATTGGTCCTCATGTACTGAATGATACATCGTGGTACATGTGACCGTACAACGACTGCGCCAACAACGGCGAACCATGCGGTCCAAATGTTGTGCACTCAGCTACGTGTCGTCTCCCTATAAGAGC
>NW_026047366.1:20000-25000 GCF_023864345.2 Schistocerca serialis cubense
TGCCTCCTCTCACAGCACACAAACAATGGCAGGAATGAAAGACACAGGTCTGCCACAAGCATCGAATGAGAGCGCCGCCTGTCATGAGCCAAAGGTGCATCCTGACGTGGCAAATCAGATGATGCCGCAGGCATCCACTTACTATAATCACAATCAACAAACCGACCGGCCGCCGCCCCCCCCCCCCCATTACACCTTTCCTTACAACAATGTGTACCTTAACCTAAACTATACTGTACCTTAACCTAACCTATATTGTACCTTAACCTAACCTATATTGTACCTTAACCTAACCTATATTGTACCTTAACCTAACCTCTATTGTAACTTAACCTAACCTATATTGCGCCTTAACCTAACCTATATTGCGCCTTAACCTAACCTATGTTGCGCCTTAACCTAACCTATGTTGCGCCTTAACCTAACCTATGTTGCGCCTTAACCTAACCTATGTTGCGCCTTAACCTAACCTATGTTGCGCCTTAACCTAACCTATGTTGCGCCTTAACCTAACCTATGTTGCGCCTTAACCTAACCTATGTTGCGCCTTAACCTAACCTATGTTGCGCCTTAACCTAACCTATGTTGCGCCTTAACCTAACCTATGTTGCGCCTTAACCTAACCTATGTTGCGCCTTAACCTAACCTATGTTGCGCCTTAACCTAACCTATGTTGCGCCTTAACCTAACCTATGTTGCGCCTTAACCTAACCTATGTTGCGCCTTAACCTAACCTATGTTGCGCCTTAACCTAACCTATGTTGCGCCTTAACCTAACCTATGTTGCGCCTTAACCTAACCTATGTTGCGCCTTAACCTAACCTATGTTGCGCCTTAACCTAACCTATGTTGCGCCTTAACCTAACCTATGTTGCGCCTTAACCTAACCTATGTTGCGCCTTAACCTAACCTATGTTGCGCCTTAACCTAACCTATGTTGCGCCTTAACCTAACCTATGTTGCGCCTTAACCTAACCTATGTTGCGCCTTAACCTAACCTATGTTGCGCCTTAACCTAACCTATGTTGCGCCTTAACCTAACCTATGTTGCGCCTTAACCTAACCTATGTTGCGCCTTAACCTAACCTATGTTGCGCCTTAACCTAACCTATGTTGCGCCTTAACCTAACCTATGTTGCGCCTTAACCTAACCTATGTTGCGCCTTAACCTAACCTATGTTGCGCCTTAACCTAACCTATGTTGCGCCTTAACCTAACCTATGTTGCGCCTTAACCTAACCTATGTTGCGCCTTAACCTAACCTATGTTGCGCCTTAACCTAACCTACGTTGCGCCTTAACCTAACCCACGTTGCGCCTTAACCTAACCCACGTTGCGCCTTAACCTAACCCACGTTGCGCCTTAACCTAACCCACGTTGCGCCTTAACCTAACCCACGTTGCGCCGTAACCTAACCCACGTTGCGCCGTAACCTAACCCACGTTGCGCCGTAACCTAACCCACGTTCCGCCTTAACCTAACCTATATCGTACCTTAACCTAACCTATATCGTACCTTAACCTAACCTATATCGTACCTTAACCTAACCTATATCGTACCTTAACCTAACCTATATCGTACCTTAACCTAACCTATATCGTACCTTAACGTAACCCATATTGCGCTGTAACCCAACACACGTTGGGCCTTAACCCAACACACGTTGGGCCTTAACCCAACACACGTTGGGCCTTAACCCAACACACGTTGGGCCTTAACCCAACACACGTTGGGCCTTAACCCAACACACGTTGGGCCTTAACCCAACACACGTTGGGCCTTAACCCAACACACGTTGGGCCTTAACCCAACACACGTTGGGCCTTAACCCAACACACGTTGGGCCTTAACCCAACACACGTTGGGCCTTAACCCAACACACGTTGGGCCTTAACCCAACACACGTTGGGCCTTAACCCAACACACGTTGGGCCTTAACCTGCTCTGTAATTGTCATACGACGCGTTAAATTAGTGTAGTGTTGCCTAACTGCAACCCCCGCAATATAGTTTGCTACTCGCACTGCCCGGTCCCCAGTGTATCGCTTCATGTTAAACACCGTGCAGCTATACACTGTAATGTGGATGGCAGCAGGACGTACATGCTCATTGGCATTCGCAGTTGTTCATTGGCATTCGCATGGCGAAGCACTTAGCCTACGCTGTGGTATGGCCTGTGTCAACTGTCCGCTGATATTGTACGTCCAAATCACACACTGTACTGCACATTGGTCCTCATGTACTGAATGATACATCGTGGTACATGTGACCGTACAACGACTGCGCCAACAACGGCGAACCATGCGGTCCAAATGTTGTGCACTCAGCTACGTGTCGTCTCCCTATAAGAGCTGGATTGCAGTGTGGTATGCCCTGGATGGCGATCAGCATGAGCCGTCTGTTGATGTAGTGGCGCGTGTTGTCAGACGTAGTCGTCTCTTCTCACACACCGTGATAGCATGGTGCACTGCGTTCCACATCTGCGACATGCGACAGAGGCCGGTTGACAGTCGTTCGCGCAATGGACATCGCATACGTACGGGGGCCACCTTCCACGTGTTCGCGAAGCGTGCACATGTTGTTGCGTGTATGTGGGCAGACATAGTGTGTCGTGACACCTGACACAGGCATGCAACAATCGTTGAATTTGCAAATGGCGATGGACGCCTACGTTTGCTGGTGACGTTACGCAAATGAACAACTGGTAAACCGTTGTGGTGCGGTTGTTCTCGCTAGAGGTGAATCAGTGATGGCGACGATCGGTTGAGCTACCAACCGGTTGTTCCAGCGATACCCACCATGCCCACGAACGTGAATGGCATCTGGGTGTGAAGCGATACGCGGCGGTGGCTGGGTGGGACCGTCCCCGGCCGGTGAGGGGGGGCCTCCCGGCGTGCTGGCCGCGCGGTGCGTGGGCGCACGCGCTACAGCCGGCTGGTGGGGGCGGCCAGTGGCAGGCGCGCCGGCCGACGGAGGCGGCAGGCGGCGCAGCTGCGCGCCGGCGCACCCTGCACGCGGCGCCGTGCGGCCAAAGTAGGTCCTCGCGGGCCCGGTGCGAAGCGCGGTGGACATCTGCAGTGTGCTGGTCCGATTGAGGACTGTGTGCGCTGAGGATGCGCCGCCGCCCGGCGCTCGGCGCCGCGACGCCGTCTGCTGCTCGGTCGCCTCTGCGGTTCTCGCAGGTGGTTTGTATCGCAGCTGTGCGGACGTGTTGGCGCGTGCGCTGTGCTGGGAGAGTTCGCTTCGGCACCCAAGTGGGGCTTTTGTCCTTCTGTGGCGCTGGCGTTGGAGCTGCCGGTCACCGTAGGTGGCGCGTGTTGTCTCCCGCCGGCAATGCCACGACAGCACGCTCCCGGGCCTCTGTCGGCAGCGGCAAGCTCAGTTGGGAGCACGGGTGGTCGCACCTAAGGCGTCTACTCGCCAAACTCCGGGCGATTGCGCCTCTCTCGAACCCGACCAAGTACTTAGGACGGCGCTGCGCGCCGCCGGGACCTGAGAGGGTTTCGAGGTGTATGGTGCAGGGGAGCTCAGCCTCCTCCTGTTTGCAGAATAATTGAGCGGACGCTTGCGTGTTCGCGCGGGCCCCCGGGACACACTCCCGGGCGGCCGGCTGCTCAGCTCTAGTTGACGCAGCTCCCTGGTTGATCCTGCCAGTAGTCATATGCTTGTCTCAAAGATTAAGCCATGCATGTCTCAGTACAAGCCGCATTAAGGTGAAACCGCGAATGGCTCATTAAATCAGTTATGGTTCCTTAGATCGTACCCACGTTACTTGGATAACTGTGGTAATTCTAGAGCTAATACATGCAAACAGAGTCCCGACCAGAGATGGAAGGGACGCTTTTATTAGATCAAAACCAATCGGTCGGCTCGTCCGGTCCGTTTGCCTTGGTGACTCTGAATAACTTTGGGCTGATCGCACGGTCCTCGTACCGGCGACGCATCTTTCAAATGTCTGCCTTATCAACTGTCGATGGTAGGTTCTGCGCCTACCATGGTTGTAACGGGTAACGGGGAATCAGGGTTCGATTCCGGAGAGGGAGCCTGAGAAACGGCTACCACATCCAAGGAAGGCAGCAGGCGCGCAAATTACCCACTCCCGGCACGGGGAGGTAGTGACGAAAAATAACGATACGGGACTCATCCGAGGCCCCGTAATCGGAATGAGTACACTTTAAATCCTTTAACGAGTATCTATTGGAGGGCAAGTCTGGTGCCAGCAGCCGCGGTAATTCCAGCTCCAATAGCGTATATTAAAGTTGTTGCGGTTAAAAAGCTCGTAGTTGGATTTGTGTCCCACGCTGTTGGTTCACCGCCCGTCGGTGTTTAACTGGCATGTATCGTGGGACGTCCTGCCGGTGGGGCGAGCTGAAGGCGTGCGACGCGCCTCGTGCGTGCTCGTGCGTCCCGAGGCGGACCCCGTTGCAATCCTACCAGGGTGCTCTTGAGTGAGTGTCTCGGTGGGCCGGCACGTTTACTTTGAACAAATTAGAGTGCTTAAAGCAGGCAAGCCCGCCTGAATACTGTGTGCATGGAATAATGGAATAGGACCTCGGTTCTATTTTGTTGGTTTTCGGAACCCGAGGTAATGATTAATAGGGACAGGCGGGGGCATTCGTATTGCGACGTTAGAGGTGAAATTCTTGGATCGTCGCAAGACGAACAGAAGCGAAAGCATTTGCCAAGTATGTTTTCATTAATCAAGAACGAAAGTTAGAGGTTCGAAGGCGATCAGATACCGCCCTAGTTCTAACCATAAACGATGCCAGCCAGCGATCCGCCGCAGTTCCTCCGATGACTCGGCGGGCAGCCTCCGGGAAACCAAAGCTTTTGGGTTCCGGGGGAAGTATGGTTGCAAAGCTGAAACTTAAAGGAATTGACGGAAGGGCACCACCAGGAGTGGAGCCTGCGGCTTAATTTGACTCAACACGGGAAACCTCACCAGGCCCGGACACCGGAAGGATTGACAGATTGATAGCTCTTTCTTGATTCGGTGGGTGG
>NW_026047367.1:7500-12500 GCF_023864345.2 Schistocerca serialis cubense
ATTCAAAACCGCGCCAGGCGCCAGGTGCCGCAGGCCAGCCGCTCCAGCGCTTCAGCGCTCGTACCACACAACATTGGCGTTAGTTTTGAGAAGCACGCGTGGTTCCGCACGCGGCGCACGGCTACTGCGAGCCGTACAGGTAGCGTGTTGCGCGACACGACACGCACATCGAAAGACATGCAGTCTAGTCGGTAATGATCCTTCCGCAGGTTCACCTACGGAAACCTTGTTACGACTTTTACTTCCTCTAAATGATCAAGTTTGGTCATCTTTCCGGTAGCATCGGCAACGACAGAGTCAATGCCGCGTACCAGTCCGAAGACCTCACTAAATCATTCAATCGGTAGTAGCGACGGGCGGTGTGTACAAAGGGCAGGGACGTAATCAACGCGAGCTTATGACTCGCGCTTACTGGGAATTCCTCGTTCATGGGGGAACAATTGCAAGCCCCAATCCCTAGCACGAAGGAGGTTCAGCGGGTTACCCCGACCTTTCGGCCTAGGAAGACACGCTGATTCCCTTCAGTGTAGCGCGCGTGCGGCCAGAACATCTAAGGGCATCACAGACCTGTTATTGCTCAATCTCGTGCGGCTAGAAGCCGCCTGTCCCTCTAAGAAGAAAAGTAATCGCTGACAGCACGAAGGATGTCACGCGACTAGTTAGCAGGCTAGAGTCTCGTTCGTTATCGGAATTAACCAGACAAATCGCTCCACCAACTAAGAACGGCCATGCACCACCACCCACCGAATCAAGAAAGAGCTATCAATCTGTCAATCCTTCCGGTGTCCGGGCCTGGTGAGGTTTCCCGTGTTGAGTCAAATTAAGCCGCAGGCTCCACTCCTGGTGGTGCCCTTCCGTCAATTCCTTTAAGTTTCAGCTTTGCAACCATACTTCCCCCGGAACCCAAAAGCTTTGGTTTCCCGGAGGCTGCCCGCCGAGTCATCGGAGGAACTGCGGCGGATCGCTGGCTGGCATCGTTTATGGTTAGAACTAGGGCGGTATCTGATCGCCTTCGAACCTCTAACTTTCGTTCTTGATTAATGAAAACATACTTGGCAAATGCTTTCGCTTCTGTTCGTCTTGCGACGATCCAAGAATTTCACCTCTAACGTCGCAATACGAATGCCCCCGCCTGTCCCTATTAATCATTACCTCGGGTTCCGAAAACCAACAAAATAGAACCGAGGTCCTATTCCATTATTCCATGCACACAGTATTCAGGCGGGCTTGCCTGCTTTAAGCACTCTAATTTGTTCAAAGTAAACGTGCCGGCCCACCGAGACACTCACTCAAGAGCACCCTGGTAGGATTGCAACGGGGTCCGCCTCGGACGCACGAGCACGCACGAGGCGCGTCGCACGCCTTCAGCTCGCCCCACCGGCAGGACGTCCCACGATACATGCCAGTTAAACACCGACGGGCGGTGAACCAACAGCGTGGGACACAAATCCAACTACGAGCTTTTTAACCGCAACAACTTTAATATACGCTATTGGAGCTGGAATTACCGCGGCTGCTGGCACCAGACTTGCCCTCCAATAGATACTCGTTAAAGGATTTAAAGTGTACTCATTCCGATTACGGGGCCTCGGA
Source organism: Schistocerca serialis cubense (assembly GCF_023864345.2). Classification (NCBI taxonomy): domain Eukaryota; kingdom Metazoa; phylum Arthropoda; class Insecta; order Orthoptera; family Acrididae; genus Schistocerca; species Schistocerca serialis. Next base: position 9,094 of record NW_026047367.1, read on the forward strand.
TGAGTCCCGTATCGTTATTTTTCGTCACTACCTCCCCGTGCCGGGAGTGGGTAATTTGCGCGCCTGCTGCCTTCCTTGGATGTGGTAGCCGTTTCTCAGGCTCCCTCTCCGGAATCGAACCCTGATTCCCCGTTACCCGTTACAACCATGGTAGGCGCAGAACCTACCATCGACAGTTGATAAGGCAGACATTTGAAAGATGCGTCGCCGGTACGAGGACCGTGCGATCAGCCCAAAGTTATTCAGAGTCACCAAGGCAAACGGACCGGACGAGCCGACCGATTGGTTTTGATCTAATAAAAGCGTCCCTTCCATCTCTGGTCGGGACTCTGTTTGCATGTATTAGCTCTAGAATTACCACAGTTATCCAAGTAACGTGGGTACGATCTAAGGAACCATAACTGATTTAATGAGCCATTCGCGGTTTCACCTTAATGCGGCTTGTACTGAGACATGCATGGCTTAATCTTTGAGACAAGCATATGACTACTGGCAGGATCAACCAGGGAGCTGCGTCAACTAGAGCTGAGCAGCCGGCCGCCCGGGAGTGTGTCCCGGGGGCCCGCGCGAACACGCAAGCGTCCGCTCAATTATTCTGCAAACAGGAGGAGGCTGAGCTCCCCTGCACAATACACCTCGAAACCCTCTCAGGTCCCGGCGGCGCGCAGCGCCGTCCTAAGTACTTGGTCGGGTTCGAGAGAGGCGCAATCGCCCGGAGTTTGGCGAGTAGACGCTTTAGGTGCGACCACCCGTGCTCCCAACTGAGCTTGCCGCTGCCGACAGAGGCCCGGGAGCGTGCTGTCGTGGCATTGCCGGCGGGAGACAACACGCGCCACCTACGGTGGCCGGCAGCTCCAACGCCAGCGCCACAGAAGGACAAAAGCCCCACTTGGGTGCCGAAGCGAACTCTCCCAGCACAGCGCACGCGCCAACACGTCCGCACAGCTGCGATACAATCCACCTGCGAGAACCGCAGAGGCGACCGAGCAGCAGACGGCGTCGCGGCGCCGAGCGCCGGGCGGCGGCGCATCCTCAGCGCACACAGTCCTCAATCGGACCAGCACACTGCAGATGTCCACCGCGCTTCGCACCGGGCCCGCGAGGACCTACTTTGGCCGCACGGCGCCGCGTGCAGGGTGCGCCGGCGCGCAGCTACGCCGCCTGCCGCCTCCGTCGGCCGGCGCGCCTGCCACTGGCCGCCCCCACCAGCCGGCTGTAGCGCGTGCGCCCACGCACCGCGCGGCCAGCACGCCGGGAGGCCCCCCCTCACCGGCCGGGGACGGTCCCACCCAGCCACCGCCGCGTATCGCTTCACACCCACATGCCATTCACGTTCGTGGGCATGGTGGGTATCGCTGAAACAACCGGTTGGTAGCTCAACCGATCGTCGCCATCACTGATTCACCTCTAGCGAGAACAACCGCACCACAACGGTTTACCAGTTCTTCATTTGCGTAACGTCACCAGCAAACGTAGACGTCCATCGCCATTTGCAAATTCAACGATTGTTGCATGCCTGTGTCAGGTGTCACGACACACTATGTCTGCCCACATACACGCAACAACATGTGCACGCTTCGCGAACACGTGGAAGGTGGCCCCCGTACGTATGCGATGTCCATTGCGCGAACGACTGTCAACCGGCCTCTGTCGCATGTCGCAGATGTGGAACGCAGTGCACCATGCTATCACGGTGTGTGAGAAGAGACGACTACGTCTGACAACACGCGCCACTACATCAACAGACGGCTCATGCCGATCGCCATCCACGGCATACCATACTGCAATCCAGCTCTTATAGGGAGACGACATGTAGCTGAGTGCACAATATTTGGACCGTATGGTTCGCCGTTGTTGGCGCAGTCGTGGTACGGTCACACATGTACCACGATGTATCATTCAGTACATGAGGACCAATGTGCAGTACAGTGTGTGATTTGGACGTACAACATCAGCGGACAGTTGACACAAGCCGTACCACAACGTAGGCTGTGCTTCGCCATGCGAATGCCAATGAACAACTGCGAAGGGCATTGAGCATGTACGTCCTGCTGCCATCCGCATTACAGTGTATAGCTGCAAGGTGTTTAACATGAAGCGATACTCTGGGGACCGGGCAGTGCGAGTAGCAAACTATATTGCGGGGGTTGCAGTTAGGCAACACTACACTAATTTAACGCGTCGTATGACAATTACAGAGCAGGTTAAGGCCCAACGTGTGTTGGGTTAAGGCCCAACGTGTGTTGGGTTAAGGCCCAACGTGTGTTGGGTTAAGGCCCAACGTGTGTTGGGTTAAGGCCCAACGTGTGTTGGGTTAAGGCCCAACGTGTGTTGGGTTAAGGCCCAACGTGTGTTGGGTTAAGGCCCAACGTGTGTTGGGTTAAGGCCCAACGTGTGTTGGGTTAAGGCCCAACGTGTGTTGGGTTAAGGCCCAACGTGTGTTGGGTTAAGGCGCAACGTGTGTTGGGTTAAGGCGCAACGTGTGTTGGGTTAAGGCGCAACGTGTGTTGGGTTAAGGCGCAACGTGTGTTGGGTTAAGGCGCAACGTGTGTTGGGTTAAGGCGCAACGTGTGTTGGGTTAAGGCGCAACGTGTGTTGGGTTAAGGCGCAACGTGTGTTGGGTTAAGGCGCAACGTGTGTTGGGTTAAGGCGCAACGTGTGTTGGGTTAAGGCGCAACGTGTGTTGGGTTAAGGCGCAACGTGTGTTGGGTTAAGGCGCAACATAGGTTAGGTTAAGGCGCAACATAGGTTAGGTTAAGGCGCAACATAGGTTAGGTTAAGGCGCAACATAGGTTAGGTTAAGGCGCAACATAGGTTAGGTTAAGGCGCAACATAGGTTAGGTTAAGGCGCAACATAGGTTAGGTTAAGGCGCAACATAGGTTAGGTTAAGGCGCAACATAGGTTAGGTTAAGGCGCAACATAGGTTAGGTTAAGGCGCAACATAGGTTAGGTTAAGGTACAATATAGGTTAGGTTAAGGTACAATATAGGGTAGGTTAAGGCGCAACATAGGTTAGGTTAAGGCGCAACACGGGTTAGGTTAAGGCACAACACGGGTTAGGTTAAGGCACAACACAGGTTAGGTTAAGGCACAACACGGGTTAGGTTAAGGCACAACACGGGTTAGGTTAAGGCAGAATACGGGTTAGGTTAAGGCACAATACGGGTTAGGTTAAGGCACAATACGGGTTAGGTTAAGGCACAATACGGGTTAGGTTAAGGCACAATACGGGTTAGGTTAAGGCACAATACGGGTTAGGTTAAGGCACAATACGGGTTAGGTTAAGGCACAATACGGGTTAGGTTAAGGCACAATACGGGTTAGGTTAAGGCACAATACGGGTTAGGTTAAGGCACAATACGGGTTAGGTTAAGGCACAATACGGGTTAGGTTAAGGCACAATACG
>NW_026047367.1:20000-25000 GCF_023864345.2 Schistocerca serialis cubense
CATGGGGAACAATTGCAAGCCCCAATCCCTAGCACGAAGGAGGTTCAGCGGGTTACCCCGACCTTTCGGCCTAGGAAGACACGCTGATTCCTTCAGTGTAGCGCGCGTGCGGCCCAGAACATCTAAGGGCATCACAGACCTGTTATTGCTCAATCTCGTGCGGCTAGAAGCCGCCTGTCCCTCTAAGAAGAAAAGTAATCGCTGACAGCACGAAGGATGTCACGCGACTAGTTAGCAGGCTAGAGTCTCGTTCGTTATCGGAATTAACCAGACAAATCGCTCCACCAACTAAGAACGGCCATGCACCACCACCCACCGAATCAAGAAAGAGCTATCAATCTGTCAATCCTTCCGGTGTCCGGGCCTGGTGAGGTTTCCCGTGTTGAGTCAAATTAAGCCGCAGGCTCCACTCCTGGTGGTGCCCTTCCGTCAATTCCTTTAAGTTTCAGCTTTGCAACCATACTTCCCCCGGAACCCAAAAGCTTTGGTTTCCCGGAGGCTGCCCGCCGAGTCATCGGAGGAACTGCGGCGGATCGCTGGCTGGCATCGTTTATGGTTAGAACTAGGGCGGTATCTGATCGCCTTCGAACCTCTAACTTTCGTTCTTGATTAATGAAAACATACTTGGCAAATGCTTTCGCTTCTGTTCGTCTTGCGACGATCCAAGAATTTCACCTCTAACGTCGCAATACGAATGCCCCCGCCTGTCCCTATTAATCATTACCTCGGGTTCCGAAAACCAACAAAATAGAACCGAGGTCCTATTCCATTATTCCATGCACACAGTATTCAGGCGGGCTTGCCTGCTTTAAGCACTCTAATTTGTTCAAAGTAAACGTGCCGGCCCACCGAGACACTCACTCAAGAGCACCCTGGTAGGATTGCAACGGGGTCCGCCTCGGGACGCACGAGCACGCACGAGGCGCGTCGCACGCCTTCAGCTCGCCCCACCGGCAGGACGTCCCACGATACATGCCAGTTAAACACCGACGGGCGGTGAACCAACAGCGTGGGACACAAATCCAACTACGAGCTTTTTAACCGCAACAACTTTAATATACGCTATTGGAGCTGGAATTACCGCGGCTGCTGGCACCAGACTTGCCCTCCAATAGATACTCGTTAAAGGATTTAAAGTGTACTCATTCCGATTACGGGGCCTCGGATGAGTCCCGTATCGTTATTTTTCGTCACTACCTCCCCGTGCCGGGAGTGGGTAATTTGCGCGCCTGCTGCCTTCCTTGGATGTGGTAGCCGTTTCTCAGGCTCCCTCTCCGGAATCGAACCCTGATTCCCCGTTACCCGTTACAACCATGGTAGGCGCAGAACCTACCATCGACAGTTGATAAGGCAGACATTTGAAAGATGCGTCGCCGGTACGAGGACCGTGCGATCAGCCCAAAGTTATTCAGAGTCACCAAGGCAAACGGACCGGACGAGCCGACCGATTGGTTTTGATCTAATAAAAGCGTCCCTTCCATCTCTGGTCGGGACTCTGTTTGCATGTATTAGCTCTAGAATTACCACAGTTATCCAAGTAACGTGGGTACGATCTAAGGAACCATAACTGATTTAATGAGCCATTCGCGGTTTCACCTTAATGCGGCTTGTACTGAGACATGCATGGCTTAATCTTTGAGACAAGCATATGACTACTGGCAGGATCAACCAGGGAGCTGCGTCAACTAGAGCTGAGCAGCCGGCCGCCCGGGAGTGTGTCCCGGGGGCCCGCGCGAACACGCAAGCGTCCGCTCAATTATTCTGCAAACAGGAGGAGGCTGAGCTCCCCTGCACAATACACCTCGAAACCCTCTCAGGTCCCGGCGGCGCGCAGCGCCGTCCTAAGTACTTGGTCGGGTTCGAGAGAGGCGCAATCGCCCGGAGTTTGGCGAGTAGACGCTTTAGGTGCGACCACCCGTGCTCCCAACTGAGCTTGCCGCTGCCGACAGAGGCCCGGGAGCGTGCTGTCGTGGCATTGCCGGCGGGAGACAACACGCGCCACCTACGGTGGCCGGCAGCTCCAACGCCAGCGCCACAGAAGGACAAAAGCCCCACTTGGGTGCCGAAGCGAACTCTCCCAGCACAGCGCACGCGCCAACACGTCCGCACAGCTGCGATACAATCCACCTGCGAGAACCGCAGAGGCGACCGAGCAGCAGACGGCGTCGCGGCGCCGAGCGCCGGGCGGCGGCGCATCCTCAGCGCACACAGTCCTCAATCGGACCAGCACACTGCAGATGTCCACCGCGCTTCGCACCGGGCCCGCGAGGACCTACTTTGGCCGCACGGCGCCGCGTGCAGGGTGCGCCGGCGCGCAGCTACGCCGCCTGCCGCCTCCGTCGGCCGGCGCGCCTGCCACTGGCCGCCCCCACCAGCCGGCTGTAGCGCGTGCGCCCACGCACCGCGCGGCCAGCACGCCGGGAGGCCCCCCCTCACCGGCCGGGGACGGTCCCACCCAGCCACCGCCGCGTATCGCTTCACACCCACATGCCATTCACGTTCGTGGGCATGGTGGGTATCGCTGAAACAACCGGTTGGTAGCTCAACCGATCGTCGCCATCACTGATTCACCTCTAGCGAGAACAACCGCACCACAACGGTTTACCAGTTCTTCATTTGCGTAACGTCACCAGCAAACGTAGACGTCCATCGCCATTTGCAAATTCAACGATTGTTGCATGCCTGTGTCAGGTGTCACGACACACTATGTCTGCCCACATACACGCAACAACATGTGCACGCTTCGCGAACACGTGGAAGGTGGCCCCCGTACGTATGCGATGTCCATTGCGCGAACGACTGTCAACCGGCCTCTGTCGCATGTCGCAGATGTGGAACGCAGTGCACCATGCTATCACGGTGTGTGAGAAGAGACGACTACGTCTGACAACACGCGCCACTACATCAACAGACGGCTCATGCCGATCGCCATCCACGGCATACCATACTGCAATCCAGCTCTTATAGGGAGACGACATGTAGCTGAGTGCACAATATTTGGACCGTATGGTTCGCCGTTGTTGGCGCAGTCGTGGTACGGTCACACATGTACCACGATGTATCATTCAGTACATGAGGACCAATGTGCAGTACAGTGTGTGATTTGGACGTACAACATCAGCGGACAGTTGACACAAGCCATACCACAACGTAGGCTGTGCTTCGCCATGCGAATGCCAATGAACAACTGCGAAGGGCATTGAGCATGTACGTCCTGCTGCCATCCGCATTACAGTGTATAGCTGCAAGGTGTTTAACATGAAGCGATACTCTGGGGACCGGGCAGTGCGAGTAGCAAACTATATTGCGGGGGTTGCAGTTAGGCAACACTACACTAATTTAACGCGTCGTATGACAATTACAGAGCAGGTTAAGGCCCAACGTGTGTTGGGTTAAGGCCCAACGTGTGTTGGGTTAAGGCCCAACGTGTGTTGGGTTAAGGCCCAACGTGTGTTGGGTTAAGGCCCAACGTGTGTTGGGTTAAGGCCCAACGTGTGTTGGGTTAAGGCCCAACGTGTGTTGGGTTAAGGCCCAACGTGTGTTGGGTTAAGGCCCAACGTGTGTTGGGTTAAGGCCCAACGTGTGTTGGGTTAAGGCCCAACGTGTGTTGGGTTAAGGCCCAACGTGTGTTGGGTTAAGGCCCAACGTGTGTTGGGTTAAGGCCCAACGTGTGTTGGGTTAAGGCGCAACGTGTGTTGGGTTAAGGCGCAACGTGTGTTGGGTTAAGGCGCAACGTGTGTTGGGTTAAGGCGCAACGTGTGTTGGGTTAAGGCGCAACGTGTGTTGGGTTAAGGCGCAACGTGTGTTGGGTTAAGGCGCAACGTGTGTTGGGTTAAGGCGCAACGTGTGTTGGGTTAAGGCGCAACGTGTGTTGGGTTAAGGCGCAACGTGTGTTGGGTTAAGGCGCAACGTGTGTTGGGTTAAGGCGCAACATAGGTTAGGTTAAGGCGCAACATAGGTTAGGTTAAGGCGCAACATAGGTTAGGTTAAGGCGCAACATAGGTTAGGTTAAGGCGCAACATAGGTTAGGTTAAGGCGCAACATAGGTTAGGTTAAGGCGCAACATAGGTTAGGTTAAGGCGCAACATAGGTTAGGTTAAGGCGCAACATAGGTTAGGTTAAGGCGCAACATAGGTTAGGTTAAGGCGCAACATAGGTTAGGTTAAGGCGCAACATAGGTTAGGTTAAGGCGCAACATAGGTTAGGTTAAGGCGCAACATAGGTTAGGTTAAGGTACAATATAGGTTAGGTTAAGGTACAATATAGGGTAGGTTAAGGCGCAACATAGGTTAGGTTAAGGCGCAACATAGGTTAGGTTAAGGCGCAACATAGGTTAGGTTAAGGCGCAACATAGGTTAGGTTAAGGCGCAACATAGGTTAGGTTAAGGCACAACACGGGTTAGGTTAAGGCACAACACGGGTTAGGTTAAGGCACAACACGGGTTAGGTTAAGGCACAACACAGGTTAGGTTAAGGCACAACACGGGTTAGGTTAAGGCACAACACGGGTTAGGTTAAGGCAGAATACGGGTTAGGTTAAGGCACAATACGGGTTAGGTTAAGGCACAATACGGGTTAGGTTAAGGCACAATACGGGTTAGGTTAAGGCACAATACGGGTTAGGTTAAGGCACAATACGGGTTAGGTTAAGGCACAATACGGGTTAGGTTAAGGCACAATACGGGTTAGGTTAAGGCACAATACGGGTTAGGTTAAGGCACAATACGGGTTAGGTTAAGGCACAATACGGGTTAGGTTAAGGCACAATACGGGTTAGGTTAAGGCACAATACGGGTTAGGTTAAGGCACAATACGGGTTAGGTTAAGGCACAATACGGGTTAGGTTAAGGCACAATACGGGTTAGGTTAAGGCACAATATGGGTTAGGTTAAGGCACAATATGGGTTAGGTTAAGGCACAATATGGGTTAGGTTAAGGCACAATATGGGTTAGGTTAAGGCACAATATGGGTTAGGTTAAGGTACACATTGTTGTAAGGA
>NW_026047367.1:30000-32500 GCF_023864345.2 Schistocerca serialis cubense
GTCCACCTTCACCTTCTTCTCGCGCCCTGACGCGACTAAGGCGAGGGTGAAACACTTCCGGGCGTTGATCTGCAGCCCCAGGTGGGCGAGGGCTGCGGTAGCTGCGTCGATGAGGGACTGCAAGCCCCTCGGGGTCGCTGCAAACAGCAAGACGTCATCTGCAAAGGCCGCAGCGTTGACTCTGCGACCGAGGATCCGAGCTCCGATGTGGGAGGGCAGTTGGCCTAAAACGTAGTCCACCGCAAAGTTGAACAGGAGGGGGGAGAGGGGATCGCCCTGGCGAACGCCCCGTGCTGGCTGCACAGACACGCCCACGCCGGCGCCGTCCGCTATCACTGTCGTGCTGCCCTCGTAGCACCGCTCGACATACTCGACAAAGCAATCCGGCAGGCCATGCGCCTTCAGCACGGGGCGAAGGGCAGCATGATCTACCGAATCGAATGCCTTAGATACGTCGATCGATGCCACAAAGACAGAGCGGCAGGAGCGAACTGCGTCGGTGAGAGCAGTGTCCAAGATGAAGGTATTTTCCAACATCCCATCCCGAGGGATGAATGCCCGCTGACGTTCGTCCACAGCACAAGCGCGCATCAGGCGTGACGCGAGAACCTTGTGAAAGGTCCGCGCCAACACCGAGCAGACCGTAATGGGGCGAAAGTCAGCGGGGGATGTTGGTGCAGCCGTTTTCGGGAGAAGGGACGTCCGCGCGCGAAGCAGGCGTTCCGGAAGGGCGCGGGCCAGAAGGAAGAGATTCATCATTTTCACCAGGACTCCGTGCGGCAGACGCCGCAACTCCGCTGGGGTAAGGCCGTCCGGCCCGGCTGCTGATCCCCTGGGCGGCAACGCGGCGGCGACCTCCTCATGTGTGACCGGCCCCCATATGCACTCGAGAGCGACAGGCTCTGAGTGCGGGAGGAGGCGGTCACGAATGAAGCCCGCGGTGGAGATGGGCTTCTTGGTGAAGAGGTCCGCCCAGAAGTCCAGCAGACCAGGGATGGCAGGTGGCGGCTGGAGCAGGGTGCCATCCAAGAGGCCGCGCACGCAACGCGCACGCGACCGTCGGAAGGCATCCTGCGTTCTCGCGTACTCCCAGCGGCGCCGCTTGCGCTTCTGCGTCGGCGGCGCGGCAGGCGGCCGCTTCGATGGTTGGCGCGGCCGCTGTGTCCTGGTGATCGATCTCTCCCCTCTGGACCCGACCGACGCAAGGGCATCCGGGAGCATGCCCAGGATGACATCGGGCGGCGTGCCCCGCCCCAGACCGATGACACGATCCAGGGCAGAGAAACGCTGGGCGGAAGCGGGTAGCCCCGCCAAATGCTCCCAGATGGCGGCGTCAGTCGGCCCCTCCGGCGGCGGCCCGGTGGTGTCGGCCGCGAAGTCCTCGGCTGCGTCGACGGGCGGCGCAGCGGCCTCGCCCGCGTCAGGCAGCGGGCTCGCCGCTCCCCGGCGGGACGCCGGCTCTTCCCCCCGACCGATCTCAAGCGCCTCCATGAATTGGCGGACAAGCTGCTTGTGGGCAGCTTGCCGCCGTCGGCACTTGATTGCCTCAAGCGTTCGGTCGGGGAACATCCTGATGAGCTCTTGATTTACAAAGAAGAACCGGGCGTCCCTCTCGAGGAACAGTTCGGCCTCTGCCTTGGCGAGCGACAGGACTTCTTCCTCCGTCCACCTCGCGCGATGCCTCTCCGTGACGATCTCCGCGTTGGCGGCCGCAAGATGTTGGCGGCGGCGATGGACCCCGAGACCGTTCTTGGTTGTAAAGCTGCGGTGGCACTCACTACAGGTATACATAGCTGCAAAAGTTACAAGATTTTCGGCACGGCCGGTTGGCCGGCTAGGTGCTGGGGGAGTTGGGGTGGCACCTTCAGCGGAAGGGCCACCACTTATTCTCTGCTTACTGCCCCCAACTAAAAAAGGGATAGTGCGAGGGGGGGCTGGTAACCCCCCCAAGCCCCTGGTGCGGTCTTCCACTCTGCGAAATCAGCGGGCCCACGAGAAGGGGAGAAGACCGCAGGAGAGGAGAGGCTAAGAGGGCTAGGCCCATGTATTGCGCATCACTCTCCCTGTAACTATAACCCAAGGAAGGCACCTCGCAGCAGCAGCACGACTACATCAAGACCGCACTTCGAGAAGCCAAGTCCGGATGCAGCCACACCGCCGCCACTTGGCCACTTAAGAGAGTCATAGTTACTCCCGCCGTTTACCCGCGCTTGCTTGAATTTCTTCACGTTGACATTCAGAGCACTGGGCAGAAATCACATTGCGTCAACACCCGCTAGGGCCATCGCAATGCTTTGTTTTAATTAGACAGTCGGATTCCCCCAGTCCGTGCCAGTTCTGAGTTGATCGTTGAATGGCGGCCGAAGAGAATCCGCGCACCCGCGCGCCCCCGGAGGAGCACGCTAAGGCGGACGCGGCCTCGCAGCAAGGAAGATCCGTGGGAGGCCAAGGCACGGGACCGAGCTCGGATCCTGCACGCAGGTTGAAGCACCGGGGCGCG
>NW_026047367.1:37500-40000 GCF_023864345.2 Schistocerca serialis cubense
AGAATTACCACAGTTATCCAAGTAACGTGGGTACGATCTAAGGAACCATAACTGATTTAATGAGCCATTCGCGGTTTCACCTTAATGCGGCTTGTACTGAGACATGCATGGCTTAATCTTTGAGACAAGCATATGACTACTGGCAGGATCAACCAGGGAGCTGCGTCAACTAGAGCTGAGCAGCCGGCCGCCCGGGAGTGTGTCCCGGGGGCCCGCGCGAACACGCAAGCGTCCGCTCAATTATTCTGCAAACAGGAGGAGGCTGAGCTCCCCTGCACAATACACCTCGAAACCCTCTCAGGTCCCGGCGGCGCGCAGCGCCGTCCTAAGTACTTGGTCGGGTTCGAGAGAGGCGCAATCGCCCGGAGTTTGGCGAGTAGACGCTTTAGGTGCGACCACCCGTGCTCCCAACTGAGCTTGCCGCTGCCGACAGAGGCCCGGGAGCGTGCTGTCGTGGCATTGCCGGCGGGAGACAACACGCGCCACCTACGGTGGCCGGCAGCTCCAACGCCAGCGCCACAGAAGGACAAAAGCCCCACTTGGGTGCCGAAGCGAACTCTCCCAGCACAGCGCACGCGCCAACACGTCCGCACAGCTGCGATACAATCCACCTGCGAGAACCGCAGAGGCGACCGAGCAGCAGACGGCGTCGCGGCGCCGAGCGCCGGGCGGCGGCGCATCCTCAGCGCACACAGTCCTCAATCGGACCAGCACACTGCAGATGTCCACCGCGCTTCGCACCGGGCCCGCGAGGACCTACTTTGGCCGCACGGCGCCGCGTGCAGGGTGCGCCGGCGCGCAGCTACGCCGCCTGCCGCCTCCGTCGGCCGGCGCGCCTGCCACTGGCCGCCCCCACCAGCCGGCTGTAGCGCGTACGCCCACGCACCGCGCGGCCAGCACGCCGGGAGGCCCCCCCTCACCGGCCGGGGACGGTCCCACCCAGCCACCGCCGCGTATCGCTTCACACCCACATGCCATTCACGTTCGTGGGCATGGTGGGTATCGCTGAAACAACCGGTTGGTAGCTCAACCGATCGTCGCCATCACTGATTCACCTCTAGCGAGAACAACCGCACCACAACGGTTTACCAGTTCTTCATTTGCGTAACGTCACCAGCAAACGTAGACGTCCATCGCCATTTGCAAATTCAACGATTGTTGCATGCCTGTGTCAGGTGTCACGACACACTATGTCTGCCCACATACACGCAACAACATGTGCACGCTTCGCGAACACGTGGAAGGTGGCCCCCGTACGTATGCGATGTCCATTGCGCGAACGACTGTCAACCGGCCTCTGTCGCATGTCGCAGATGTGGAACGCAGTGCACCATGCTATCACGGTGTGTGAGAAGAGACGACTACGTCTGACAACACGCGCCACTACATCAACAGACGGCTCATGCCGATCGCCATCCACGGCATACCATACTGCAATCCAGCTCTTATAGGGAGACGACATGTAGCTGAGTGCACAATATTTGGACCGTATGGTTCGCCGTTGTTGGCGCAGTCGTGGTACGGTCACACATGTACCACGATGTATCATTCAGTACATGAGGACCAATGTGCAGTACAGTGTGTGATTTGGACGTACAACATCAGCGGACAGTTGACACAAGCCGTACCACAACGTAGGCTGTGCTTCGCCATGCGAATGCCAATGAACAACTGCGAAGGGCATTGAGCATGTACGTCCTGCTGCCATCCGCATTACAGTGTATAGCTGCAAGGTGTTTAACATGAAGCGATACTCTGGGGACCGGGCAGTGCGAGTAGCAAACTATATTGCGGGGGTTGCAGTTAGGCAACACTACACTAATTTAACGCGTCGTATGACAATTACAGAGCAGGTTAAGGCCCAACGTGTGTTGGGTTAAGGCCCAACGTGTGTTGGGTTAAGGCCCAACGTGTGTTGGGTTAAGGCCCAACGTGTGTTGGGTTAAGGCCCAACGTGTGTTGGGTTAAGGCCCAACGTGTGTTGGGTTAAGGCCCAACGTGTGTTGGGTTAAGGCCCAACGTGTGTTGGGTTAAGGCCCAACGTGTTTTGGGTTAAGGCCCAACGTGTGTTGGGTTAAGGCCCAACGTGTGTTGGGTTAAGGCCCAACGTGTGTTGGGTTAAGGCCCAACGTGTGTTGGGTTAAGGCCCAACGTGTGTTGGGTTAAGGCGCAACGTGTGTTGGGTTAAGGCGCAACGTGTGTTGGGTTAAGGCGCAACGTGTGTTGGGTTAAGGCGCAACGTGTGTTGGGTTAAGGCGCAACGTGTGTTGGGTTAAGGCGCAACGTGTGTTGGGTTAAGGCGCAACGTGTGTTGGGTTAAGGCGCAACGTGTGTTGGGTTAAGGCGCAACGTGTGTTGGGTTAAGGCGCAACGTGTGTTGGGTTAAGGCGCAACGTGTGTTGGGTTAAGGCGCAACATAGGTTAGGTTAAGGCGCAACATAGGTTAGGTTAAGGCGCAACATAGGTTAGGTTAAGGCGCAACATAGGTTAGGTTAAGGCG
>NW_026047367.1:50000-52500 GCF_023864345.2 Schistocerca serialis cubense
TGTCGTGGCATTGCCGGCGGGAGACAACACGCGCCACCTACGGTGGCCGGCAGCTCCAACGCCAGCGCCACAGAAGGACAAAAGCCCCACTTGGGTGCCGAAGCGAACTCTCCCAGCACAGCGCACGCGCCAACACGTCCGCACAGCTGCGATACAATCCACCTGCGAGAACCGCAGAGGCGACCGAGCAGCAGACGGCGTCGCGGCGCCGAGCGCCGGGCGGCGGCGCATCCTCAGCGCACACAGTCCTCAATCGGACCAGCACACTGCAGATGTCCACCGCGCTTCGCACCGGGCCCGCGAGGACCTACTTTGGCCGCACGGCGCCGCGTGCAGGGTGCGCCGGCGCGCAGCTACGCCGCCTGCCGCCTCCGTCGGCCGGCGCGCCTGCCACTGGCCGCCCCCACCAGCCGGCTGTAGCGCGTGCGCCCACGCACCGCGCGGCCAGCACGCCGGGAGGCCCCCCCTCACCGGCCGGGGACGGTCCCACCCAGCCACCGCCGCGTATCGCTTCACACCCACATGCCATTCACGTTCGTGGGCATGGTGGGTATCGCTGAAACAACCGGTTGGTAGCTCAACCGATCGTCGCCATCACTGATTCACCTCTAGCGAGAACAACCGCACCACAACGGTTTACCAGTTCTTCATTTGCGTAACGTCACCAGCAAACGTAGACGTCCATCGCCATTTGCAAATTCAACGATTGTTGCATGCCTGTGTCAGGTGTCACGACACACTATGTCTGCCCACATACACGCAACAACATGTGCACGCTTCGCGAACACGTGGAAGGTGGCCCCCGTACGTATGCGATGTCCATTGCGCGAACGACTGTCAACCGGCCTCTGTCGCATGTCGCAGATGTGGAACGCAGTGCACCATGCTATCACGGTGTGTGAGAAGAGACGACTACGTCTGACAACACGCGCCACTACATCAACAGACGGCTCATGCCGATCGCCATCCACGGCATACCATACTGCAATCCAGCTCTTATAGGGAGACGACATGTAGCTGAGTGCACAATATTTGGACCGTATGGTTCGCCGTTGTTGGCGCAGTCGTGGTACGGTCACACATGTACCACGATGTATCATTCAGTACATGAGGACCAATGTGCAGTACAGTGTGTGATTTGGACGTACAACATCAGCGGACAGTTGACACAAGCCGTACCACAACGTAGGCTGTGCTTCGCCATGCGAATGCCAATGAACAACTGCGAAGGGCATTGAGCATGTACGTCCTGCTGCCATCCGCATTACAGTGTATAGCTGCAAGGTGTTTAACATGAAGCGATACTCTGGGGACCGGGCAGTGCGAGTAGCAAACTATATTGCGGGGGTTGCAGTTAGGCAACACTACACTAATTTAACGCGTCGTATGACAATTACAGAGCAGGTTAAGGCCCAACGTGTGTTGGGTTAAGGCCCAACGTGTGTTGGGTTAAGGCCCAACGTGTGTTGGGTTAAGGCCCAACGTGTGTTGGGTTAAGGCCCAACGTGTGTTGGGTTAAGGCCCAACGTGTGTTGGGTTAAGGCCCAACGTGTGTTGGGTTAAGGCCCAACGTGTGTTGGGTTAAGGCCCAACGTGTGTTGGGTTAAGGCCCAACGTGTGTTGGGTTAAGGCCCAACGTGTGTTGGGTTAAGGCCCAACGTGTGTTGGGTTAAGGCCCAACGTGTGTTGGGTTAAGGCGCAACGTGTGTTGGGTTAAGGCGCAACGTGTGTTGGGTTAAGGCGCAACGTGTGTTGGGTTAAGGCGCAACGTGTGTTGGGTTAAGGCGCAACGTGTGTTGGGTTAAGGCGCAACGTGTGTTGGGTTAAGGCGCAACGTGTGTTGGGTTAAGGCGCAACGTGTGTTGGGTTAAGGCGCAACGTGTGTTGGGTTAAGGCGCAACGTGTGTTGGGTTAAGGCGCAACGTGTGTTGGGTTAAGGCGCAACGTGTGTTGGGTTAAGGCGCAACGTGTGTTGGGTTAAGGCGCAACATAGGTTAGGTTAAGGCGCAACATAGGTTAGGTTAAGGCGCAACATAGGTTAGGTTAAGGCGCAACATAGGTTAGGTTAAGGCGCAACATAGGTTAGGTTAAGGCGCAACATAGGTTAGGTTAAGGCGCAACATAGGTTAGGTTAAGGCGCAACATAGGTTAGGTTAAGGCGCAACATAGGTTAGGTTAAGGCGCAACATAGGTTAGGTTAAGGCGCAACATAGGTTAGGTTAAGGTACAATATAGGTTAGGTTAAGGTACAATATAGGGTAGGTTAAGGCGCAACATAGGTTAGGTTAAGGCACAACACGGGTTAGGTTAAGGCACAACACAGGTTAGGTTAAGGCACAACACGGGTTAGGTTAAGGCACAACACGGGTTAGGTTAAGGCAGAATACGGGTTAGGTTAAGGCACAATACGGGTTAGGTTAAGGCACAATACGGGTTAGGTTAAGGCACAATACGGGTTAGGTTAAGGCACAATACGGGTTAGGTTAAGGCACAATACGGG
>NW_026047367.1:62500-65000 GCF_023864345.2 Schistocerca serialis cubense
CCGGGAGGCCCCCCCTCACCGGCCGGGGACGGTCCCACCCAGCCACCGCCGCGTATCGCTTCACACCCACATGCCATTCACGTTCGTGGGCATGGTGGGTATCGCTGAAACAACCGGTTGGTAGCTCAACCGATCGTCGCCATCACTGATTCACCTCTAGCGAGAACAACCGCACCACAACGGTTTACCAGTTCTTCATTTGCGTAACGTCACCAGCAAACGTAGACGTCCATCGCCATTTGCAAATTCAACGATTGTTGCATGCCTGTGTCAGGTGTCACGACACACTATGTCTGCCCACATACACGCAACAACATGTGCACGCTTCGCGAACACGTGGAAGGTGGCCCCCGTACGTATGCGATGTCCATTGCGCGAACGACTGTCAACCGGCCTCTGTCGCATGTCGCAGATGTGGAACGCAGTGCACCATGCTATCACGGTGTGTGAGAAGAGACGACTACGTCTGACAACACGCGCCACTACATCAACAGACGGCTCATGCCGATCGCCATCCACGGCATACCATACTGCAATCCAGCTCTTATAGGGAGACGACATGTAGCTGAGTGCACAATATTTGGACCGTATGGTTCGCCGTTGTTGGCGCAGTCGTGGTACGGTCACACATGTACCACGATGTATCATTCAGTACATGAGGACCAATGTGCAGTACAGTGTGTGATTTGGACGTACAACATCAGCGGACAGTTGACACAAGCCGTACCACAACGTAGGCTGTGCTTCGCCATGCGAATGCCAATGAACAACTGCGAAGGGCATTGAGCATGTACGTCCTGCTGCCATCCGCATTACAGTGTATAGCTGCAAGGTGTTTAACATGAAGCGATACTCTGGGGACCGGGCAGTGCGAGTAGCAAACTATATTGCGGGGGTTGCAGTTAGGCAACACTACACTAATTTAACGCGTCGTATGACAATTACAGAGCAGGTTAAGGCCCAACGTGTGTTGGGTTAAGGCCCAACGTGTGTTGGGTTAAGGCCCAACGTGTGTTGGGTTAAGGCCCAACGTGTGTTGGGTTAAGGCCCAACGTGTGTTGGGTTAAGGCCCAACGTGTGTTGGGTTAAGGCCCAACGTGTGTTGGGTTAAGGCCCAACGTGTGTTGGGTTAAGGCCCAACGTGTGTTGGGTTAAGGCCCAACGTGTGTTGGGTTAAGGCCCAACGTGTGTTGGGTTAAGGCCCAACGTGTGTTGGGTTAAGGCCCAACGTGTGTTGGGTTAAGGCGCAACGTGTGTTGGGTTAAGGCGCAACGTGTGTTGGGTTAAGGCGCAACGTGTGTTGGGTTAAGGCGCAACGTGTGTTGGGTTAAGGCGCAACGTGTGTTGGGTTAAGGCGCAACGTGTGTTGGGTTAAGGCGCAACGTGTGTTGGGTTAAGGCGCAACGTGTGTTGGGTTAAGGCGCAACGTGTGTTGGGTTAAGGCGCAACGTGTGTTGGGTTAAGGCGCAACATAGGTTAGGTTAAGGCGCAACATAGGTTAGGTTAAGGCGCAACATAGGTTAGGTTAAGGCGCAACATAGGTTAGGTTAAGGCGCAACATAGGTTAGGTTAAGGCGCAACATAGGTTAGGTTAAGGCGCAACATAGGTTAGGTTAAGGCGCAACATAGGTTAGGTTAAGGCGCAACATAGGTTAGGTTAAGGCGCAACATAGGTTAGGTTAAGGCGCAACATAGGTTAGGTTAAGGTACAATATAGGTTAGGTTAAGGTACAATATAGGGTAGGTTAAGGCGCAACATAGGTTAGGTTAAGGCACAACACGGGTTAGGTTAAGGCACAACACGGGTTAGGTTAAGGCACAACACAGGTTAGGTTAAGGCACAACACGGGTTAGGTTAAGGCACAACACGGGTTAGGTTAAGGCAGAATACGGGTTAGGTTAAGGCACAATACGGGTTAGGTTAAGGCACAATACGGGTTAGGTTAAGGCACAATACGGGTTAGGTTAAGGCACAATACGGGTTAGGTTAAGGCACAATACGGGTTAGGTTAAGGCACAATACGGGTTAGGTTAAGGCACAATACGGGTTAGGTTAAGGCACAATACGGGTTAGGTTAAGGCACAATACGGGTTAGGTTAAGGCACAATACGGGTTAGGTTAAGGCACAATACGGGTTAGGTTAAGGCACAATACGGGTTAGGTTAAGGCACAATACGGGTTAGGTTAAGGCACAATACGGGTTAGGTTAAGGCACAATACGGGTTAGGTTAAGGCACAATACGGGTTAGGTTAAGGCACAATACGGGTTAGGTTAAGGCACAATATGGGTTAGGTTAAGGCACAATATGGGTTAGGTTAAGGCACAATATGGGTTAGGTTAAGGTACACATTGTTGTAAGGAAAGGTGTTTTGGGGGGGGGGGGGCGGCAGTTTGTTGATTGTGATTATCGTAAGTAAATGACTGCGGCATCATCTGATTTGCCACGTCAGGGTGCACCTTTGGCTCATAACAGGCGGCGCTCTGATTCCATGCTTGTG
>NW_026047367.1:75000-77500 GCF_023864345.2 Schistocerca serialis cubense
GTCCGCACAGCTGCGATACAATCCACCTGCGAGAACCGCAGAGGCGACCGAGCAGCAGACGGCGTCGCGGCGCCGAGCGCCGGGCGGCGGCGCATCCTCAGCGCACACAGTCCTCAATCGGACCAGCACACTGCAGATGTCCACCGCGCTTCGCACCGGGCCCGCGAGGACCTACTTTGGCCGCACGGCGCCGCGTGCAGG
Organism: Schistocerca serialis cubense; assembly: GCF_023864345.2. Taxonomy (NCBI): domain Eukaryota; kingdom Metazoa; phylum Arthropoda; class Insecta; order Orthoptera; family Acrididae; genus Schistocerca; species Schistocerca serialis. The sequence goes on from NW_026047367.1 coordinate 75,202, forward strand.
GTGCGCCGGCGCGCAGCTACGCCGCCTGCCGCCTCCGTCGGCCGGCGCGCCTGCCACTGGCCGCCCCCACCAGCCGGCTGTAGCGCGTGCGCCCACGCACCGCGCGGCCAGCACGCCGGGAGGCCCCCCCTCACCGGCCGGGGACGGTCCCACCCAGCCACCGCCGCGTATCGCTTCACACCCACATGCCATTCACGTTCGTGGGCATGGTGGGTATCGCTGAAACAACCGGTTGGTAGCTCAACCGATCGTCGCCATCACTGATTCACCTCTAGCGAGAACAACCGCACCACAACGGTTTACCAGTTCTTCATTTGCGTAACGTCACCAGCAAACGTAGACGTCCATCGCCATTTGCAAATTCAACGATTGTTGCATGCCTGTGTCAGGTGTCACGACACACTATGTCTGCCCACATACACGCAACAACATGTGCACGCTTCGCGAACACGTGGAAGGTGGCCCCCGTACGTATGCGATGTCCATTGCGCGAACGACTGTCAACCGGCCTCTGTCGCATGTCGCAGATGTGGAACGCAGTGCACCATGCTATCACGGTGTGTGAGAAGAGACGACTACGTCTGACAACACGCGCCACTACATCAACAGACGGCTCATGCCGATCGCCATCCACGGCATACCATACTGCAATCCAGCTCTTATAGGGAGACGACATGTAGCTGAGTGCACAATATTTGGACCGTATGGTTCGCCGTTGTTGGCGCAGTCGTGGTACGGTCACACATGTACCACGATGTATCATTCAGTACATGAGGACCAATGTGCAGTACAGTGTGTGATTTGGACGTACAACATCAGCGGACAGTTGACACAAGCCGTACCACAACGTAGGCTGTGCTTCGCCATGCGAATGCCAATGAACAACTGCGAAGGGCATTGAGCATGTACGTCCTGCTGCCATCCGCATTACAGTGTATAGCTGCAAGGTGTTTAACATGAAGCGATACTCTGGGGACCGGGCAGTGCGAGTAGCAAACTATATTGCGGGGGTTGCAGTTAGGCAACACTACACTAATTTAACGCGTCGTATGACAATTACAGAGCAGGTTAAGGCCCAACGTGTGTTGGGTTAAGGCCCAACGTGTGTTGGGTTAAGGCCCAACGTGTGTTGGGTTAAGGCCCAACGTGTGTTGGGTTAAGGCCCAACGTGTGTTGGGTTAAGGCCCAACGTGTGTTGGGTTAAGGCCCAACGTGTGTTGGGTTAAGGCCCAACGTGTGTTGGGTTAAGGCCCAACGTGTGTTGGGTTAAGGCCCAACGTGTGTTGGGTTAAGGCCCAACGTGTGTTGGGTTAAGGCCCAACGTGTGTTGGGTTAAGGCCCAACGTGTGTTGGGTTAAGGCGCAACGTGTGTTGGGTTAAGGCGCAACGTGTGTTGGGTTAAGGCGCAACGTGTGTTGGGTTAAGGCGCAACGTGTGTTGGGTTAAGGCGCAACGTGTGTTGGGTTAAGGCGCAACGTGTGTTGGGTTAAGGCGCAACGTGTGTTGGGTTAAGGCGCAACGTGTGTTGGGTTAAGGCGCAACGTGTGTTGGGTTAAGGCGCAACGTGTGTTGGGTTAAGGCGCAACGTGTGTTGGGTTAAGGCGCAACGTGTGTTGGGTTAAGGCGCAACGTGTGTTGGGTTAAGGCGCAACGTGTGTTGGGTTAAGGCGCAACATAGGTTAGGTTAAGGCGCAACATAGGTTAGGTTAAGGCGCAACATAGGTTAGGTTAAGGCGCAACATAGGTTAGGTTAAGGCGCAACATAGGTTAGGTTAAGGCGCAACATAGGTTAGGTTAAGGCGCAACATAGGTTAGGTTAAGGCGCAACATAGGTTAGGTTAAGGCGCAACATAGGTTAGGTTAAGGCGCAACATAGGTTAGGTTAAGGCGCAACATAGGTTAGGTTAAGGTACAATATAGGTTAGGTTAAGGTACAATATAGGGTAGGTTAAGGCGCAACATAGGTTAGGTTAAGGCACAACACGGGTTAGGTTAAGGCACAACACGGGTTAGGTTAAGGCACAACACAGGTTAGGTTAAGGCACAACACGGGTTAGGTTAAGGCACAACACGGGTTAGGTTAAGGCAGAATACGGGTTAGGTTAAGGCACAATACGGGTTAGGTTAAGGCACAATACGGGTTAGGTTAAGGCACAATACGGGTTAGGTTAAGGCACAATACGGGTTAGGTTAAGGCACAATACGGGTTAGGTTAAGGCACAATACGGGTTAGGTTAAGGCACAATACGGGTTAGGTTAAGGCACAATACGGGTTAGGTTAAGGCACAATACGGGTTAG
>NW_026047367.1:85000-90000 GCF_023864345.2 Schistocerca serialis cubense
GGAACAATTGCAAGCCCCAATCCCTAGCACGAAGGAGGTTCAGCGGGTTACCCCGACCTTTCGGCCTAGGAAGACACGCTGATTCCTTCAGTGTAGCGCGCGTGCGGCCCAGAACATCTAAGGGCATCACAGACCTGTTATTGCTCAATCTCGTGCGGCTAGAAGCCGCCTGTCCCTCTAAGAAGAAAAGTAATCGCTGACAGCACGAAGGATGTCACGCGACTAGTTAGCAGGCTAGAGTCTCGTTCGTTATCGGAATTAACCAGACAAATCGCTCCACCAACTAAGAACGGCCATGCACCACCACCCACCGAATCAAGAAAGAGCTATCAATCTGTCAATCCTTCCGGTGTCCGGGCCTGGTGAGGTTTCCCGTGTTGAGTCAAATTAAGCCGCAGGCTCCACTCCTGGTGGTGCCCTTCCGTCAATTCCTTTAAGTTTCAGCTTTGCAACCATACTTCCCCCGGAACCCAAAAGCTTTGGTTTCCCGGAGGCTGCCCGCCGAGTCATCGGAGGAACTGCGGCGGATCGCTGGCTGGCATCGTTTATGGTTAGAACTAGGGCGGTATCTGATCGCCTTCGAACCTCTAACTTTCGTTCTTGATTAATGAAAACATACTTGGCAAATGCTTTCGCTTCTGTTCGTCTTGCGACGATCCAAGAATTTCACCTCTAACGTCGCAATACGAATGCCCCCGCCTGTCCCTATTAATCATTACCTCGGGTTCCGAAAACCAACAAAATAGAACCGAGGTCCTATTCCATTATTCCATGCACACAGTATTCAGGCGGGCTTGCCTGCTTTAAGCACTCTAATTTGTTCAAAGTAAACGTGCCGGCCCACCGAGACACTCACTCAAGAGCACCCTGGTAGGATTGCAACGGGGTCCGCCTCGGGACGCACGAGCACGCACGAGGCGCGTCGCACGCCTTCAGCTCGCCCCACCGGCAGGACGTCCCACGATACATGCCAGTTAAACACCGACGGGCGGTGAACCAACAGCGTGGGACACAAATCCAACTACGAGCTTTTTAACCGCAACAACTTTAATATACGCTATTGGAGCTGGAATTACCGCGGCTGCTGGCACCAGACTTGCCCTCCAATAGATACTCGTTAAAGGATTTAAAGTGTACTCATTCCGATTACGGGGCCTCGGATGAGTCCCGTATCGTTATTTTTCGTCACTACCTCCCCGTGCCGGGAGTGGGTAATTTGCGCGCCTGCTGCCTTCCTTGGATGTGGTAGCCGTTTCTCAGGCTCCCTCTCCGGAATCGAACCCTGATTCCCCGTTACCCGTTACAACCATGGTAGGCGCAGAACCTACCATCGACAGTTGATAAGGCAGACATTTGAAAGATGCGTCGCCGGTACGAGGACCGTGCGATCAGCCCAAAGTTATTCAGAGTCACCAAGGCAAACGGACCGGACGAGCCGACCGATTGGTTTTGATCTAATAAAAGCGTCCCTTCCATCTCTGGTCGGGACTCTGTTTGCATGTATTAGCTCTAGAATTACCACAGTTATCCAAGTAACGTGGGTACGATCTAAGGAACCATAACTGATTTAATGAGCCATTCGCGGTTTCACCTTAATGCGGCTTGTACTGAGACATGCATGGCTTAATCTTTGAGACAAGCATATGACTACTGGCAGGATCAACCAGGGAGCTGCGTCAACTAGAGCTGAGCAGCCGGCCGCCCGGGAGTGTGTCCCGGGGGCCCGCGCGAACACGCAAGCGTCCGCTCAATTATTCTGCAAACAGGAGGAGGCTGAGCTCCCCTGCACAATACACCTCGAAACCCTCTCAGGTCCCGGCGGCGCGCAGCGCCGTCCTAAGTACTTGGTCGGGTTCGAGAGAGGCGCAATCGCCCGGAGTTTGGCGAGTAGACGCTTTAGGTGCGACCACCCGTGCTCCCAACTGAGCTTGCCGCTGCCGACAGAGGCCCGGGAGCGTGCTGTCGTGGCATTGCCGGCGGGAGACAACACGCGCCACCTACGGTGGCCGGCAGCTCCAACGCCAGCGCCACAGAAGGACAAAAGCCCCACTTGGGTGCCGAAGCGAACTCTCCCAGCACAGCGCACGCGCCAACACGTCCGCACAGCTGCGATACAATCCACCTGCGAGAACCGCAGAGGCGACCGAGCAGCAGACGGCGTCGCGGCGCCGAGCGCCGGGCGGCGGCGCATCCTCAGCGCACACAGTCCTCAATCGGACCAGCACACTGCAGATGTCCACCGCGCTTCGCACCGGGCCCGCGAGGACCTACTTTGGCCGCACGGCGCCGCGTGCAGGGTGCGCCGGCGCGCAGCTACGCCGCCTGCCGCCTCCGTCGGCCGGCGCGCCTGCCACTGGCCGCCCCCACCAGCCGGCTGTAGCGCGTGCGCCCACGCACCGCGCGGCCAGCACGCCGGGAGGCCCCCCCTCACCGGCCGGGGACGGTCCCACCCAGCCACCGCCGCGTATCGCTTCACACCCACATGCCATTCACGTTCGTGGGCATGGTGGGTATCGCTGAAACAACCGGTTGGTAGCTCAACCGATCGTCGCCATCACTGATTCACCTCTAGCGAGAACAACCGCACCACAACGGTTTACCAGTTCTTCATTTGCGTAACGTCACCAGCAAACGTAGACGTCCATCGCCATTTGCAAATTCAACGATTGTTGCATGCCTGTGTCAGGTGTCACGACACACTATGTCTGCCCACATACACGCAACAACATGTGCACGCTTCGCGAACACGTGGAAGGTGGCCCCCGTACGTATGCGATGTCCATTGCGCGAACGACTGTCAACCGGCCTCTGTCGCATGTCGCAGATGTGGAACGCAGTGCACCATGCTATCACGGTGTGTGAGAAGAGACGACTACGTCTGACAACACGCGCCACTACATCAACAGACGGCTCATGCCGATCGCCATCCACGGCATACCATACTGCAATCCAGCTCTTATAGGGAGACGACATGTAGCTGAGTGCACAATATTTGGACCGTATGGTTCGCCGTTGTTGGCGCAGTCGTGGTACGGTCACACATGTACCACGATGTATCATTCAGTACATGAGGACCAATGTGCAGTACAGTGTGTGATTTGGACGTACAACATCAGCGGACAGTTGACACAAGCCGTACCACAACGTAGGCTGTGCTTCGCCATGCGAATGCCAATGAACAACTGCGAAGGGCATTGAGCATGTACGTCCTGCTGCCATCCGCATTACAGTGTATAGCTGCAAGGTGTTTAACATGAAGCGATACTCTGGGGACCGGGCAGTGCGAGTAGCAAACTATATTGCGGGGGTTGCAGTTAGGCAACACTACACTAATTTAACGCGTCGTATGACAATTACAGAGCAGGTTAAGGCCCAACGTGTGTTGGGTTAAGGCCCAACGTGTGTTGGGTTAAGGCCCAACGTGTGTTGGGTTAAGGCCCAACGTGTGTTGGGTTAAGGCCCAACGTGTGTTGGGTTAAGGCCCAACGTGTGTTGGGTTAAGGCCCAACGTGTGTTGGGTTAAGGCCCAACGTGTGTTGGGTTAAGGCCCAACGTGTGTTGGGTTAAGGCCCAACGTGTGTTGGGTTAAGGCCCAACGTGTGTTGGGTTAAGGCCCAACGTGTGTTGGGTTAAGGCCCAACGTGTGTTGGGTTAAGGCCCAACGTGTGTTGGGTTAAGGCCCAACGTGTGTTGGGTTAAGGCCCAACGTGTGTTGGGTTAAGGCCCAACGTGTGTTGGGTTAAGGCGCAACGTGTGTTGGGTTAAGGCGCAACGTGTGTTGGGTTAAGGCGCAACGTGTGTTGGGTTAAGGCGCAACGTGTGTTGGGTTAAGGCGCAACGTGTGTTGGGTTAAGGCGCAACGTGTGTTGGGTTAAGGCGCAACGTGTGTTGGGTTAAGGCGCAACGTGTGTTGGGTTAAGGCGCAACGTGTGTTGGGTTAAGGCGCAACGTGTGTTGGGTTAAGGCGCAACATAGGTTAGGTTAAGGCGCAACATAGGTTAGGTTAAGGCGCAACATAGGTTAGGTTAAGGCGCAACATAGGTTAGGTTAAGGCGCAACATAGGTTAGGTTAAGGCGCAACATAGGTTAGGTTAAGGCGCAACATAGGTTAGGTTAAGGCGCAACATAGGTTAGGTTAAGGCGCAACATAGGTTAGGTTAAGGCGCAACATAGGTTAGGTTAAGGCGCAACATAGGTTAGGTTAAGGTACAATATAGGTTAGGTTAAGGTACAATATAGGGTAGGTTAAGGCGCAACATAGGTTAGGTTAAGGCACAACACGGGTTAGGTTAAGGCACAACACGGGTTAGGTTAAGGCACAACACAGGTTAGGTTAAGGCACAACACGGGTTAGGTTAAGGCACAACACGGGTTAGGTTAAGGCAGAATACGGGTTAGGTTAAGGCACAATACGGGTTAGGTTAAGGCACAATACGGGTTAGGTTAAGGCACAATACGGGTTAGGTTAAGGCACAATACGGGTTAGGTTAAGGCACAATACGGGTTAGGTTAAGGCACAATACGGGTTAGGTTAAGGCACAATACGGGTTAGGTTAAGGCACAATACGGGTTAGGTTAAGGCACAATACGGGTTAGGTTAAGGCACAATACGGGTTAGGTTAAGGCACAATACGGGTTAGGTTAAGGCACAATACGGGTTAGGTTAAGGCACAATACGGGTTAGGTTAAGGCACAATACGGGTTAGGTTAAGGCACAATACGGGTTAGGTTAAGGCACAATACGGGTTAGGTTAAGGCACAATACGGGTTAGGTTAAGGCACAATACGGGTTAGGTTAAGGCACAATATGGGTTAGGTTAAGGCACAATATGGGTTAGGTTAAGGCACAATATGGGTTAGGTTAAGGCACAATATGGGTTAGGTTAAGGTACACATTGTTGTAAGGAAAGGTGTTTTGGGGGGGGGGGGGCGGCAGTTTGTTGATTGTGATTATCGTAAGTAAATGACTGCGGCATCATCTGATTTGCCACGTCAGGGTG
>NW_026047367.1:95000-97500 GCF_023864345.2 Schistocerca serialis cubense
CTGCGGTAGCTGCGTCGATGAGGGACTGCAAGCCCCTCGGGGTCGCTGCAAACAGCAAGACGTCATCTGCAAAGGCCGCAGCGTTGACTCTGCGACCGAGGATCCGAGCTCCGATGTGGGAGGGCAGTTGGCCTAAAACGTAGTCCACCGCAAAGTTGAACAGGAGGGGGGAGAGGGGATCGCCCTGGCGAACGCCCCGTGCTGGCTGCACAGACACGCCCACGCCGGCGCCGTCCGCTATCACTGTCGTGCTGCCCTCATAGCACCGCTCGACATACTCGACAAAGCAATCCGGCAGGCCATGCGCCTTCAGCACGGGGCGAAGGGCAGCATGATCTACCGAATCGAATGCCTTAGATACGTCGATCGATGCCACAAAGACAGAGCGGCAGGAGCGAACTGCGTCGGTGAGAGCAGTGTCCAAGATGAAGGTATTTTCCAACATCCCATCCCGAGGGATGAATGCCCGCTGACGTTCGTCCACAGCACATGCGCGCATCAGGCGTGACGCGAGAACCTTGTGAAAGGTCCGCGCCAACACCGAGCAGACCGTAATGGGGCGAAAGTCAGCGGGGGATGTTGGTGCAGCCGTTTTCGGGAGAAGGGACGTCCGCGCGCGAAGCAGGCGTTCCGGAAGGGCGCGGGCCAGAAGGAAGAGATTCATCACTTTCACCAGGACTTCGTGCGGCAGGCGCCGCAACTCCGCTGGGGTAAGGCCGTCCGGCCCGGCTGCTGATCCCCTGGGCGGCAACGCGGCGGCGACCTCCTCATGTGTGACCGGCCCCCATATGCACTCGAGAGCGACAGGCTCTGAGTGCGGGAGGAGGCGGTCACGAATGAAGCCCGCGGTGGAGATGGGCTTCTTGGTGAAGAGGTCCGCCCAGAAGTCCAGCAGACCAGGGATGGCAGGTGGCGGCTGGAGCAGGGTGCCATCCAAGAGGCCGCGCACGCAACGTGCACGCGACCGTCGGAAGGCATCCTGCGTTCTCGCGTACTCCCAGCGGCGCCGCTTGCGCTTCTGCGTCGGCGGCGCGGCAGGCGGCCGCTTCGATGGTTGGCGCGGCCGCTGTGTCCTGGTGATCGATCTCTCCCCTCTGGACCCGACCGACGCAAGGGCATCCGGGAGCATGCCCAGGATGACATCGGGCGGCGTGCCCCGCCCCAGACCTATGACACGATCCAGGGCAGAGAAACGCTGGGCGGAAGCGGGTAGCCCCGCCAGATGCTCCCAGATGGCGGCGTCAGTCGGCCCCTCCGGCGGCGGCCCGGTGGTGTCGGCCGCGAAGTCCTCGGCTGCGTCGACGGGCGGCGCAGCGGCCTCGCCCGCGTCAGGCAGCGGGCTCGCTGCTCCCCGGCGGGACGCCGGCTCTTCCCCCCGACCGATCTCAAGCGCCTCCATGAATTGGCGGACAAGCTGCTTGTGGGCAGCTTGCCGCCGTCGGCACTTGATTGCCTCGAGCGTTCGGTCGGGGAACATCCTGATGAGTTCTTGATTGACGAAGAAGAACCGGGCGTCCCTCTCAAGGAACAGTTCGGCCTCCGCCTTGGCGAGCGACAGGACTTCTTCCTCCGTCCACCTCGCGCGATGCCTCTCCGTGACGATCTCCGCGTTGGCGGCCGCAAGATGTTGGCGGCGGCGATGGACCCCGAGACCGTTCTTGGTTGTAAAGCTGCGGTGGCACTCACTACAGGTATACATAGCTGCAAAAGTTACAAGATTTTCGGCACGGCCGGTTGGCCGGCTAGGTGCTGGGGGAGTTGGGGTGGCACCTTCAGCGGAAGGGCCACCACTTATTCTCTGCTTACTGCCCCCAACTAAAAAAGGGATAGTGCGAGGGGGGGCTGGTAACCCCCCCAAGCCCCTGGTGCGGTCTCCCACTCTGCGAAATCAGCGGGCCCACGAGAAGGGGAGAAGACCGCAGGAGAGGAGAGGCTAAGAGGGCTAGGCCCATGTATTGCGCATCACTCTCCCTGTAACTATAACCCAAGGAAGGCACCTCGCAGCAGCAGCACGACTACATCAAGACCGCACTTCGAGAAGCCAAGTCCGGATGCAGCCACACCGCCGCCACTTGGCCACCTTAAGAGAGTCATAGTTACTCCCGCCGTTTACCCGCGCTTGCTTGAATTTCTTCACGTTGACATTCAGAGCACTGGGCAGAAATCACATTGCGTCAACACCCGCTAGGGCCATCGCAATGCTTTGTTTTAATTAGACAGTCGGATTCCCCCAGTCCGTGCCAGTTCTGAGTTGATCGTTGAATGGCGGCCGAAGAGAATCCGCGCACCCGCGCGCCCCCGGAGGAGCACGCTAAGGCGGACGCGGCCTCGCAGCAAGGAAGATCCGTGGGAGGCCAAGGCACGGGACCGAGCTCGGATCCTGCACGCAGGTTGAAGCACCGGGGCGCGAACGCCGCGCAGGCGCGCGCATCCTGCACCGCCGGCCAGCACGAGGCCAACCGACGGCGAGAGCAGACCACGCCCGCGCTAAACGCCCGCA